>NC_086128.1:5938235-6033069 GCF_963921235.1 Mobula hypostoma
ACAGAGTTAAAAAAAACAGAAGAATTCTTGGGTTCCTAAACAGCGAGCAATGAGTGATAATAATCATAAAAAAAAGCAGAATGGCTGGCTACATCAGAAAGATTGACATGTTTGATTACACAACAGATAACTGGATATTATACTGTATATAGAATAGATTGAGCAGTATTTTAAAGCAAATATAATAGCCGATGAGAAGCCAGTACCAGTTTTACTGAATGCATTGGATAGAAGAGCATACAGTTTGTTTGGAAGTTTGACTGCTCCAACCAAACCAGATGAATTGAGCTTTGCTGTTATCGTGAAAGTAATGCAGGGACATTTAGAACCAAAACCATTGTTGATTGTAGAACACTTTAGGTTTCATAAGCAGAATCAAAAGGAAGGGAGTCCAATTCAGCATATGTGGCTGAATTATCTGAGAGTTGTCAGTTCAGTGATTGGCTTAATGATGCACTAAGAGATTGTTTAGTTTGTGGAATTTTACAAGAACGCATTCAAAAACGGCTCCTAACTGAGCACAACTTACATTCAAAAGAGCAGTTGAAATCAACCAGGCCAAATGAATGACGTTACCATTGCAACAGGGACTCACCTACACCAGACCAATACAGATTCAAAGGTGGAACTTGCAGAAAATGCAGCAAAGTAGGACACACAAAGAGCACATTGGGCAGGCAGCAGTCAATGGACTGCACGGGGAAGAGAAAAAGCTCGAGTAAAGTTGTAGTTTCAAAAGGAGCAGTGATCACATGCTGTTGATGAAAAATCTGATAATGATGAGCGTGACACAGGACTGAGTAGCCTTGAGATTTACAATGTGAAAATTAACACATGACAAGCAATATGGCTTACAACAGAAGTGAACGGCAAGTTAATTAAAATAGAATTGGACACTTGCTCAGCTGTTTCAGTCATTCCACAAAATGAGTCTGAATGACATTTCAAAGATACTGAACTGAAGCCTGCTAAAAACTAATCCAACCAAGAACTTATACTGGAGAAAAGCTAACTCCAGTGGGAATGACATTTATAACACTGAAATACAACAACCAATAAGCCATGTTGGGATTGTATGTGGTAAAAATAGAAGGACTAGCATTGTGGGGGTGTGATTGGCTGAGACAACTACAACTTGGTTAGAAATCCATCCACCATTTGCATGTCCCTTCCCTTGCAACAGAATCAACTGAAAGTGAATTAAGAAAGGTACTGGATGAAGCCACAGCAGTGCTCAGGGATGTCACTGGAAAACTCAAACATATCAAGGGTAAAGTAGTGCTAAATGAGAATGCCACACCCAAGTTTTGCAAAGCCCATCCGATTCTTATACCATCTGTGATAAAGTAGCCAGTGAGCTAGATCTCATGGAGACTGAAGGAATTCTTTCCAGGGTTGAGTGGAGCCCGTGGGCAATGCCACTGGTCCCAATAGCCAAGAAGAATCGGTCTGCCAGGATTTGTGGTGATTTTAATGTCACCATCAACTCAGTACTGAAAGTAGATCAATACCCTCTGTTCAGGTTAGAGGATATCTTTGCAAACCTTTCTGGAGGAAAACACTTCAACAAAGTGGACTTAGCTGAGGCTGACTGTCAGATGGAGATGGAAGAAGAGTACAAAGTGTTTCTTACCATAAACACTCACAAAGGTCTTTATCTCTGCTGGAGGATTTCGGCCTGAAATGTCGACTGTGCATTTTTCCATAGATGCTGCCTGGCCTGCTGAGTTCCTCCATCATTTTGTGTGTGTTGCTCAGATTCCCAGCATCTGCAGATTTTCTCTTCTTTATCACTATAATAGGCTCACTCGGAGCAGCATCTGCACCTGCACTCTGGCAGAAAGCTATGGGTCAGGTGCCGCAATGCTGCCCAGGTACTCAGTGTTACCTGGATGACATCATCAGTAAGGATGACAAGGAACATCTACAAAATCTCAAGACACTGTTAAAAAGATTAGAAGATTATGGGCTCATAACTTGACCCAACAAGCGCAAATTCTTTAAAACCAAGTATCACTTACTGTGGTCACACCATTGGTGCACAAGAATTACACAAGTGTGCTAAGAAAACTCAAGCAGTGGTTGATGACCCACATAAGGGTAGGACACAGTTGTGGTCCTTCTTAGGATTTGTCAATTACTATAACAGGTTCCTGCCAAACCTGGCTACTGTGCTCTACCCCTTGAGCTCATTACTGCAGCTCATGAAAAAATGGCAATGAACGAAGCAGTGTGAGGTGGCTTTCCAAAAGGAAAAGGAAATGGTGACATCAGGCACTGTACTCACAAATTATGGTCCATATCATCCAGTGAAACTTCCTGTACACTGTTTGGGACGCCAACACATCCAGAAGAAAGGTGTCCAGGGCCGTCAGAAACACTTCCTGCAGTCCCAGAGTCAACTCCTGCAGTCAGCATGGAGGAGGCCCCAGAACCTGAGATTGTTTCACAGCCACAAGCCTCAGCTGTCAAGCAAAGTGAACCATACCCCCCATGCCCCCATCCAGAAAGACATTATCCCACAAGAGTAAGAAGTGATTAAATCTTTAGGCCTGGATGGGACAACTTAAAGTTTACTGTGCTGTGGATGTCTGCATATAGTAGCTGTCTTATTTATTATACGTACATACAGTGCTTGTAAAAAATATTTACCCCTCCTCCCTTGGAAGTTTTCATGTTTTATTGTTTTACAACATTGAATCACGATAGACTTAATCTGGCTTTTTTGACACTGATCAACCGAAAAAGACTCCTTCATGTCAAAGTGAAAACAGATCTCTACAAAATGGTCTAAATTAATCACAAATGTAAAACACAAAATAATTGATTGCATGGGTATTCACCCCCTTCAAGTCAGTATTTAGTAGATGCACCTTTGGCAGCAATTACAGCCTTGAGTCTGTGTGGATAGGTCTCTATCAGCTTTGCATATCTGGACACTGCAATTTTTCCTCATTCTTCTGAACAAAACTGCTCAAGCTCTGTCAGATTGCACATGGATCATGAGTAAACAGTCTTTTCAAGTCCAGCCACAAATTTTCAATTGGATTGGGATCTGGACTCTGATTTGGCCACTCTAGGACATTAACATCGTTGTTTTTAAGCCATTCCTGGGTAGTTTTGGCTTTACGTTTGGGATCATTGTCTTGCTGGAAAACAAATCTTCTCCCAAGTCACAGTTCTCTTGCAGACTGCATCAGGTTTTCCTTCAGGATTTCCCTGTATTTTGCTGCATTCATTTTACCCTCTACTTTCACAAGCCTTCCAGGGCCTGCTGCAGTGAAGCATCCCCACAGCGTGATGCAGCCACCACCATGCTTCACGGTACAGGTGGTGTGTTTTCCATGATGTGCAGTGTTTGGCTTATGCCAAACATAACATTTAGTTAGATGGCCAAGAAGCTCAATTTTGGTTTCATCAGACCATAGAACCTTCTTCCAGCTGACTTCAGAGACTCCTACGAGCCCTCTGGCAAACTCTAGCCAAGATTTCCTGTGAGTTTTTTTCAACAGTGGCTTTCTGTTTGCCACTCTCCCATAAAGTTGCGACTGGTGAAGCACCCGGGCAACAGTTGTTGTTTGTGCAGTCTCTGGAATGGACTTCTTGTACAATAAGAGGGATTCTAGAGCTTGCTATCTACTGTGCCTCATTATGGTCTGGCACTTTAGTATTTACCTGCACTGCACTTTCTCTGAAGCTGTTAGACTTTATTCTGCATTGTTATTGTTTTACCTTGTTCTACCTCAATGCACTGTGTGATGATTTGATCTGTGTAAACTCTATGCAAGATAATCTTTTCACTGTTTCTTTGTACATATGTCAATAATAAACCAATACTAATACCAACACCAATCTAAAGCAACAAACAATATGCTGGAAGAACTCAGTGGGTCAATCAGCATCTGAGGGAGGGAAAGGGATTTTTGATGTTTCTGGTTGAATCTCTGCATCTGGACATTCATCTCCCACAGACGCTGCTTGATCCATTGAGTTCTTCAAGCAGTAATTTTTGTTGCAGAAGGGCTTTTGTTAGAAGTGATTGTGGGGAAGAGCTGACACTGAACGATTTAGTTTAGACTCGGGGTTCACAACTTTTTTATGCCATGGACCAATGCCATTAAGCAAGGGGTCCATAGACCCCAGGCTGGGAACTCCTGCTTTAGAGACTCCATGTCTGAAACGAGGTGATGACAGAGATCTGCAGTCACAGGGCCATGCTTGGATTGTCTGTACATATCTGTAAAGGTCATACTTTTCCCCAAAGGTTTTCCCCTTAGGTTCAGTGCCAGCTTGTTCTTGGAACATCAGCAATGTTTCTCCGAGCCCTGACCACAGTCACAGCTAAGGATTTTTACTCAGAAAAGCATGATTTCACAACTTTGGCCAGTAATCAAAAAAGTTTAAGAAAGAGCCTGAGGGAATCATCAACATCAGGTTGTGAAAATATCCAAACTTCATGCAGGAAGGCCTTGTGCTGACAAGAGCCAAGTCATATTTATGCAGGCAAGTGTCAAGCAACAGCTAACTTGACAGTATATCCATTTCCCTTTGATATTTAACAACATTTCAATTGCCAAATCTCCTACCAGCAACATCCCAGGTGTTCCCACTGACTGAGAAGTTATCTGGATGAAACAGTAAGTCCTCTAGATGCAAGGGCAGGTTGGATGCTGTCTAATTTGCAGTAGTCTCAATAATTTATTCCCCAGGGCTGTCATGAAATTTGTTGTTTTGTGGCAGCAAAACAGTACAAGGAACAGTTCTGTGAAGAAGATGGCGCCAGTGAACAACGTGACCAAAGGCAATATCATCCAGATGGTTCATCAAACTACTTCTTTCACTTCTTTTCCTTCTTCTTCTTTCAAATATGATTCTGCTACTATTTTAACTCTGATCTACAGCTTGCTGGTGTGCTTTTGGGCCGATCGAGCAATCTGGCACTTTGTTATCTCTGAGGGGGTTTGGTGAGGGTTTGAGCGAAGTGTGTGGCCTGGAGGCCAAGAAGACTGAAAACTATTCCTAGTCGATCTTGCCGATTAGAGCATCGAGGAAGATTGAAATCAATGAAGGCGAGAGCGGAAGGTGAGTGCGTGTTCAGTGCCGTCGGCCTGCATTTGACCCGATTCTCTCTCCCTCTTGCTTGCTACTATGGGAGGGTGGCACTGGAGTCCTGGGTCTTGGCCAAGATTTAACCAACGCAGTTTGTGGATTGAACTCTGTAGTTCATGTTTTATGTGTTTCTGGTTTCTGGCTACTCCTTTTTTTATTGCTATTTTGTCAACGGTTTCAAAGGTACATTTAATGTCAGAGAAATGTATACAATATACATCCTGAATTTCTTTTTCTTCTCAATCATCCACAAAAGCAAAGGAATGCTACAAAGCATGAATGACAACTAAATGCTAGAACCCCAAAGCCCCCCCAGCAGCTCCCCTCCCTCCTGCACGTAAGCAGCAGCAAAGCAATGATCATCCCTCCCTCTCAAGCAAAAAAAGCATTGGCACCCCCCACCAAGCACTCAAGCGTGCAGCAAAGCATTGATAAAGAGGCAGTATTGCAGTACTCCAAAAACTACCCCTTCACCAGGTATTTCAACATACCACAGGCTCTCTCTCTCTCACTAATAAAGGAAAAAGAGGTTTCACAGCGAGAGGGGAGACATAACAAACAACTCACTAATTTATGATGTTAAAAGTCCGTTGCACCGCTTTTTCCGAGCTCTGTGCCCAAAGAACTCAGGTCTCTGGGCACACAGCCAGCAGCCAGCTTGCTGCTAACGATCTTCTGTCTCTCACAACACACCAGATTCCTGCGGAGGCACCAAACTCGAGTCTGCCCGCCTTCAGAGTCACAAAATCCTGAAACCCTGAAGGCGCACTAGTCCTCTAGGCCGCATCCTTGGCATGTCGAATAGTGGCCAGTCGTGAAACCCCGAGAGCGAGTTCCATTCCCGCAAAGAACCGAAGTCAGTGTATAACTCCAGGTCAGAGTCTTCAAAGAACCCTGAAAGTGAAAAAATAGAGATATTAAAGATAGAATAGAGCTGTTTCCCAAGGTGCAAGGAAAGAAGTCGTTGTTAGGCGCCATCGTCTCCTAAGCTCCACCCCCTTTTTGATTGGGCAGACTGGCTCTGCGCCCTGCAGGCAACGAATGACACAGCACTAGACTGAACTGAGCTGAACCCAACTGAAAATTCCTGGACTATTTCAACGACTTTGTAGTTTGATGTTTCATATTCTATGTTTTTCAGTCATTTTTTTGCTGTTTGCATGACTTATGTTTTTTTTGTGTTAGGGGTTTGATGTTTTCCTTTGAAAGGTTCCATGTTTTTCTTTGTTTCGTGGCTGTCTGTGGGAAGATGAATCTCAGGGTTGTATACTGCATACATATTTTGATAATAAATTTACTTTGAATCTTGATACAAAAATGTTGTATATTACAATAAAAATGAATAATGCCAAAGTGGAATAGCTCAGTACTGTTTCCTGGGTTCAGAAATCTGATGGTGGGGGGTAAGAAGTTGTTCCTAAAATATTGAGTGTGGGTCTTCAGGTAATGTACAGCAATTCACAAGTTCACACTGTCTGTACCCTGCCTCCCACATCTCTATTGCTTCTCTCCAGCACCCTCCACAGACAGTCAGAGGACATTTGTTTGCTGGAAGTAAATGAGGCTGAAGACACCCTTCAATACCCTCCCCCTCAGGCAGAAGGGCTTGGCCTTAAATGCTAAATGCTACCATCTTACCCAAAATGACGATGATTCTTTTTCTCCCACAGATGTTGCTTGACCCACTGAGTTCCTCCAATAGAGATATAGAGGTTGGTTTTTGCTGGGGGGGGATCTTAGTCAGGTGACTGAGAGGAAACAGCAGGGACACTAGTCTGGTGTATGCAGTGGTGCTTCCACGCCATGGAGCTTCACTCCTGGCGTTGATCCTAAGTGTGACTTCCTCTCATTGCCACATGACTATGGATGATGAGGCTCTCCTGGACTAATGTTAGGGGAGGACACTTCTCCTCTCCTCCACATTTGCTAACTAGCTGTGCAAACAAGATAAGCTTCTCGCTACATCTTGGTACATGACAGTTATAATAAACCCAAATTCAGAAGCAATGGTGTCGCTTTCGTTTATATCCTGCTACAGTTTTATCCAGCTATTCTGTGTTTGTGGGATGATTCCTACCACTGCTTGCAGTGACTGAGAACACCTGCTTTAAGAGAATACGCTGTGCCTTCAGTCAACACTAGTGCAGTGCTTGTCGTTCACTAAGCAAGACATCATTGTTATACTCAAAGACAATGAACAGCACAGTTAGCATCAACTGGGCATTGAGAATGACATAATATGACAGGAGTATAAATTCTACATTGGGTCACCTGAGTGTGGATAAAATGTGCATCATGATCCCAGCATAGTCATATGAGATCATTCAGTTTCTCTCATAATCTGGTCATCCGTCTCTTATCTTTTTGTAAGAGCTTTCCATGTGCAAGCTGGCTGCTATGTTTCTTCCATTATAATAATACTTCAGCAATATTCACTGTGCATTGCGGTAGGAAGGGTAATAGTGTCATCAAGGATGCCAGCCATCTTGGCTTTCCCTTTCCTCTCTTCTACCTTCTGGGAGAAGATACAGGAGCTTGAATGACCAGACTCAAGAACAGCTTCTCCCCCACTGCTGTCAGACTCCTGAACCTCATCTCTTTCACATCCTCTTCCTGGTAGGGCTACCATATACTCAAACCCTTAATTCTACTGGTTGAGTGGTGTTGTAGCAACGACCTTGCACTCAGTGTCAGTAAGACCAAATCATTGTTTGTGGACTTCAGAAAGGATAAGATGAGGGAACACACACCATGGAGGAATCAGCAGTGGCAAGGGTGAGCAATTTCAAGTTCCTGGGTGTCAACATCTCAGAAGGTCTATCCTGAGCTCAACATACTGATGCAATTACAAAGAGGGCACAATAGTGACTATATTTCATTGGGAGTTTGAGGGAATTTGGTATGTCACCAAAGACACTTGCAAATTTCTACAGATGTACCATGGAGAGCATTCCAACTAGCTGCATCTGCATCACTGTTTGGTATGGGGTGGGGGTGGCGTTGGTGGCCATGCATGGGATTGGAAAAAGCTGCTGAAATTTGTAAACTCGGTCAACTCCAACATGGGCGCTAGCTTCCCCAGCATCCAGGACATCTTTAAGGAGCGATGCCTCAAAAAGGTGGTATCCATCATTGAGAACCCCTATCACCCAGGACATGCCCTCTTCTCATTACTACCATTAGGGAGGTGGTACAGGAGCCTGAAGGCACACACTCAAATATTCAGGAATAACTTCTTTCCTTCTGCCATCAGATTTTTGAATGGACATTGAACCCATGAGCACCACGCCGCTACATTTTTTTCTCTTTTTGCATTACTTATTTAATTTAACTTTTTAAATATATGTACTTACTGTTACTGGTGTCACTGGTTAATCTATTCTGTACCTTACAACATTTAATATTAGTTTGTTATTTATGTGTGATTCATCTGTAGGTTTTATCCTTACCTTCATAAGTTAACATGTGTTAGGTGTGTTATGTGTACTACTGTGCTTTACACCCTGGTTCAGAGTAATGTTGTCTCATTTCTGTATACATTATATGGTTATATACATTATATATATGTAATAGTTAAATGACATTGAACTTGACTTGACTTGACTTAATTTGCTACCATCACCTATCCATATTCCATCTTCACTTCAATAAAAAGCTGTTTTGTTGACTCAAGTGTAAGTGGGCGTAATTGCATTTTCTCTGAAAGCTTCCTCAGATCCTGCGGAAATCCCCAGTGTAGTCTGCTCTCAGAAGAGATGCATTCAAAGTTCTAAGTATTAATATCAGCCAGTAGAAAGCAAACAGGCCTGACAGCTGTTGCAAAGACTGAGAGTTTGAACAATGACACAAGTTAGCCCCAAGAGAAAGACAATTAGCGAATTTCTGCAAACACTTAATGCCAAAAGGTTCATTTAGACCTGGGAAGTAAGTGAAGAAAAAACTCACTGCTGTGGTGAAATGAAGCTTGAAACTTCACTGCTCGGGTGAGCTCTGTGTAAGTTTAATTCTGATGTGTAGTTATTATGGGTTGAACAGTTTTCCAATGGTTCTGTTTAGCTAAAAAGGTTGTCGGATATGTAATGTACCACTAAAAAACATTGGGCTCAGTCTTTCATTGATTCTATTGTGTTTCTTGGATTACTGAGTATGCCTGTAAGACAATGAATCTTAGAGTTATATGTTGTAAAATATATGTACTTTGATAATAAAATTACTTTGAACTGAGAGAAGTATTGGGGCATTGATGCAGCTCGTTTTCCAGATTCTATCCGGATGCATAACAGCTTGGTATGGCAATTGCTCTATATGTGACATCAAGAAACTGAAGAGAATTGTGGACACAACTCAGCACATCACAGAAACAAGCCTCCCCTCCATAGGCTCTGTCTATACTTCATGCTGCCTCAGTAAAGCAACCAGCATAGTTAAAAACACCAGGCATCCCAGACATTCTCTCTTCTTCCCTCTCCTATCGGACATAAGATACAGAAACCTGACAGCACGTACCACCAGGCTCAAGGAACAGCTTCTACCCACTGTTATAGACTATTAAATAGTTCTTTAGTATGAATAATTGGACTCTTGATCTCACAATCATCCCTGTTATGAACTGACACTTTACTGTTTGTCCGTGTTCTACTTTCTCTGTAGCTTTTGCACTTCATTCTGCATTCTTTTATTGTTTACCTTGTTCTGCCTCAACACACCGTGTAATGATTGGATCTGTATGGACGATATGCAAGAAAAACTGTGTATCAGTACACATGGCAATAATAAACCAGTTCCAATTCTATCATTGGCAGGTTCTGCATTTCCCATATTGGTCTCTTCAGCCACCTCAGTATCCATGAAACCAGAGTGGAAGCAAGTCATCCTCAGTCCTGAAGTACTGCCTAGATGATTTTTGATGATTTGCTCCAATACCTTTTCCAGAGTGTAGTGGCAAATTCTGTTTGGAAAGGTGGATAGTCACAGTCTTTTTCCCAGGATAGGGGAGTCTAAAGCTAGAGAGGTTGACAATGAATAGGGGGAGACTTAAAGGGGACCTGATGGGCAAGTTTTTCACACTGAGGATGGTGATTATTATGGAGCAAGCTCCCAAAGGAGGTGGCAGACACAGGTACAATTACAATGTTTAAAAGACATTTAGGCAAGTATATGGACTAGAAAAGTGAGAGTGATATGGGCTAAACACAAAGAAATGTGTCTAGCTCAGGTAGGCAGCTTGATTAGCATGGAAGTGTTGGACCAAAGGGCCTTACTTCCAATATGTATATCTCTATGACACAAAAACTCCTGAGAACTGCTTAAGTCATTCTGCTACATTAAAAGTGCAATATAAGTACAAGCTTCGGGCAGATGGGGCTCATCAGCTCATCTAGAAGTAAAACTCTGATCTCAAACCTCTGCCACCTTCCAGCTATACCCACTCATTGCTAAGGCTTCAGGAGTAAAACCTGAGGAATCATTTGGAGCTGGAGTTCCTAACGCTGACTGGCAACTCCTGCGATGCCACTGGTGCCAAACTGTATTGGCCTTTGCCATTCCTGCGTGGAGAGGGGAACCTTGCTGCATGGAGAGCGACTTGCTCTCCATATCGTACTGCCCTGGCTTGCACATTGGCTTGAGTTTCACATAGACAGCAGGGACACAACATCCTTGGTTGATCCAGACCACCACCCATTGAGGAGAGAGGCCACATGTTGTCCCACACACTGGAGTTGCAACTATCATCTGTAAGAGCTGATGATTGTTCATGGTTTTTCTTAAATTTCAAAAATATAGTTTATTTGGGGGGCAGTTAGGCATAATCCAGCCCCTCAACATTCCGTGATGGCAGGACCATGGAGTGTGGTCATTCCCCATAGAGCGTGATCATTCCCCACAGACCCCTTGCTTTGGCTACACCAAGCTTCAATGCATCCCCCAGCACGTGCTTGTTCATCCTGGAATGTGCCCATTAGTAGCATTTGCTTGTGGAAATCACCTTACATTGGAAGACCAAGTTTTTGGAAGGCCAAAGCATTTCTTCCTTTGAGCTGAAGATCTAACAGCAGCAGTTAATGATTGCCCCAGTCGACATTGCTGAGAACAGCATGTACATCAGAGTGGAATCATCTCCACCTCTTGCTTTCATTTTTACTTTATAACTATGCCCTTCACTCCATTCTTTTCTTGAACACACTGTTAACTCAATATTGCACAAGCGCTGCTCACACAACTCTGCCATGGGCAATTCCAAACCCAGCTATGAAGGGAGGAGGTTTGGGCATGAGGCTAGCAACCCCATCCTGTAAAAACCCAGTGCTACAGAAACACCAAGTAGAAGTTCCAAAGACCTCATTCCTGGGAGAGGAAGGATACACCAAGAAGATGGGCTGTGGACAATTTGAAAGAGTGGCCCAGGACAGCGGACTACAGCAAGCTGATGTCAGCGGCCAGTAGGGGTGATGGGCTTGCATAGATGAGGAAGCTGCTCACATATTGTACAACTGGCAGTCTCATCACATCTGAGGCTGCTGCTGTATCATACTGAAAAACACCGGGATCTGTAAAAGGGAAAATAAATGAGTGTTCACAATTCACTGCTCCTGTTCCATGCCTGGGCTAACAATAGTGAGCTATTGGTGTGCAGAGGGATCTGGTGCGTTGTTACACCAAGTGCGGAACATTAACCTGCAGATACACCAGGCAGATTATGCCACATGAACATACAAATATATGAATTACGAGCAGGAATAGGCCACTTGGCCCCTCAAACCTGCTCCACTGTTCAACAAGATCATAGAAAACCTGATGGCAACCCTCATCTCTGCACACCAGTCTATCCATAGTAATCTTTCACCCTTTGCTTTTCAGGAATCTAGCCCTCTGCCTCAAACATTTCAAAGGATTCTACTCCTACCTCCCTTTGGGGCAGAGAGTAGGTAGAATTAGAGTTTCTCAGGTGGGTTAAAATCTGACTGCAGTGGAGAAGAAGCCATTGTTGCACTTTGCAGTGTGTATTTTCGGGCTCCTGTACCTCCTACCTGATGGCAGCAGCGAGAGAGGCTGGCCCAGATGATGCATGCTGCTTTCCTGAGACACTTCACTTTCAAGGACTCTTAGTCTCATGTTCTTGACATTTAATGTTCATTTATTTATTATTATTATTTTGCTTTTTTTTGCTTCTTTGAATTTACTGTGAATGCCTGCAAGAAAATGAATCTCAGGGTTGTATGTGGTGACATATATGTACTTTGGTAATACATTTACTTTGAACTTTGAACATCTTCTCTTGTAGATATCCTCAACAGTGGGCAGAGCTGTACCTGTGATAGAACTGGCTGAATCTACCACTCTCTGTAGCCTCTTAGTTCCTGTACAAGCAGTCAGACTGAAGCGTACAAGACTTGGGAGTCAGTCAATGAAGAAGGGGAGAGGTTTTGAAAGACTGCCTTTATCTATGGGCCATGGATCCTCTGTCTTTGAGTATAGGCAAAGCTGAGATAAGTGAATTTTAGACTGGAGGACTCAAGGAATAATGAGATTACTTGGGAAACTGGATAAGATGAGGATGAGAATCATACTGTATTGCCAATTGAACCAAGATCAAGAAACAGCTTGCAAAAGTGAACCAAGAAAATAATTGTCACAAAAACATTGGCTGTTAGGATATATGGTTTACTATCACGAAGAGAGAATCAATTGACCCCACTAAGTTATTACAGGTGATCAAATTGTCACTCATACTAGGCCCAAGGCCAATAAAAAGATGAGGACGTTTTAATGTTGCACACACTGATGAGGATTTTATTGTACATTCTTAATCACTTCTAGGAAAAGAGGGGTGAGTTGCTTTCTTGATCGACTAGAATCTGTGTGGAGAGGAAATTCCCAAGCTGGTTTAAGAAAGCAACAATAACCAGTAACAATTAAGGAATGGTAGTATCCATCCAACTCAAGGTGTTGGGTGCCTAGCTCTGCTGGTGTTAAAGGTGCATTAAGCAAGTTCTAATGGTTCTTGAGATGGAGGATGCTTCCTTATTTGTGTTTAGTGTGCCTAATGTGCTCCCGTCAGTATTGGTATTGGTTTATTGCATGTACCAAAATGCAGGGAAAAACGTCTTGCATACTGTTTATACAAGTCAAATTATTACACAGTTCATTGAGTTTGAATGAGGTAGAAAAATAACAAAGCAGAATAAAGTGTAAAGGCTACAGAGTGCAGTGCAGGTAAACAATAAAGTACGAGATTATAACAAAGATCATAATCAGGTAGATTGTGAGGCCATGAGTCCATCTTATCGTACAAGAGGTCCTGAGGCATTAGAGGTGTTGATGAGCTTTTTTGGCTGTGACATCAACATGACTGAACCAGGAGCTTGAAGCCCTCAAACCTCTTAACCTCAATACCATTGATCTGGATGGGAGCATGTGTACCACCCCACCCTTCTGAAGTCAATGACCAGCTCCTTAATTCTGTGACATTGAGGGAAAGGTTATTGTCATGATCCTGTGTCGCTAAGCTCGCTATCTCCTTCTTGTACTCTGATTCATTGCTATTTGAGGTGCAGCCCGCTACAATGGTATCACCTGCAAGCTTGTAGATGGAGTTAGAGTTGAATCTGGTCTTGCAGGCACAAGTGTTCAGGGAGGGCATTGACTCTCAGGGTCCAGAGTTTGGTGATGAGTTTGCTTGGAATAATGAAGGAATATCTGTAGAAATTTGCAAGTGTCTTTGGTGACATACCATATTTCCTCAAACTCCTAATGAAATATAACCTCTGTAATGCCTTCTTTATAATTTTGGGCCCAGGTTAGATCTTCAGTGATGTTGACACCCAGGAACTTGAAACTACTCAACCAGCTGATCTATCTCTCTCCTGTACGCCTCCTCGTCACCATCTGAGATTCTGCAAACAGCAGTTGTGTCATTGGCAAATTTATAGATGGCATTTGAGCTGTGCCTCGCCACATAATAATGGATGTAGAAACAGTAGAGCAGTGGGCTAAGCACAGATCCTTGAGGTGTACCAGTGTTGATTGTCAGTGAGGAGAGATGTTATTTTTGATCCACACTAACTGTGGTCTCCCGATGAGGAAATCAAGAACCCCATTGCAGAGGGAGGTACAGAGGCCCTGGTTTTGAAACTTGTTGATTAATACTGAGGGTATTATTGTGTTGAATGCTGAGCTGTAGTCAACAAACAGCAGCCTGATGTAGGTATTGCTTGTTGCCCAGTTGATCCAAGACCGAGTGGAGAGCCAGTGAGGTTCTATTCAATGTAGAACTATCGTGGCGGTAGGTAAATTGCAGTGAGTTCAGGTTCTTAGAAAAAAGTTGATTCTGGCCATGGCCAACCTCCCAAAGCACTTCATTACAGTAGATGTGACTGTCCACATCACTGATGCCACGGTTCTCAGACTTTGCCTATATGCTGGGAATATAAGTACAGCCAGGTAATCAGTCTTTCCAATCTGTGGGCATGGGATCACATGGTAAGTGATCTTGATGGTGATGTAACAGCTGTTCAGAGACTTCTTCAAGCTGGCCTGGTTGAAATCCCCACAATGATGGGGAAGGCATCAGGGTGTGTAGTTTTGTGCCTTCTGATTACACTGCTCAGCTCCTCCAGTGCCTGCCTGACATTGGCCAGAGGTGGAATATACACCGCTACCAGGATGATGCTGAAAACTCCCTCAGCAAATAAAATGGACGACATTTGATTACCAGATGTTCTAGGTCGGGTGAACAGGACTGAGACAGAAATGCAACTTCTGTGCACTGTGGTGAATTAATCATGAAGCAAACACCACCACCTAAACCTTTGAAAGACTTACCTGAGGTGAATGGGGAGCACCAGGTGACCAAGTTTCCTGAACAAAACAGGTTGTGACCATCTGTAGCCTGTGGTGGGACATATACATTGAGCAGTGTGGCAATATGAAACCCTCCTGAGCACACCCTAGACCATGGCTCCTCATAGCTTCCTGAAAGGATTCCATTTCAATTTCCACCACACTAATCCTGATGAGGTTACCTTCTATATTTGTACTTTTGATATGACTTCCTGTTCTCATGGTCCTGTCATTTCCTTAACAGGGCTCCTAGCTATACACACCCAACACCTCCGTTCCCAGTCCCTCCCTTACTGTGCAGGGCAAGGACAGGGCTTCCCTGGTCCTCACCTTCTGTTCCATCATCCACCATTTTCAGTGGATCGTCCTCTGTAATTTCCAACACCTCTACCAAGATGCCACTACCAGATACATCGTCCCCTCCCCTCTTCTATTGATATTCCATAGGGACTATTTCCTCTTGGATATTTGTTTGCACTTCCATTTCAATCAGTATCAGCTCCCTTTCCATGCAACCATAGAAGGTACAACTTCTGTCATTTTACCTCTTTTGCTGGCTGTTGCCCAGGGAGCCAAACACTTTTCCCAGCTGAGGCTGCAATTTCCTTCAATTTACACTTTGCTGCAACAGTCAATGTGATATCGTCTGCACTGTGGAAACTAAATGCAGATTGGGTGACCACCTTGCAGACTATCTCTGTGTACCCTACAAGGATAACTCCAACCATCGATTTCTGTGTCACTTTAATCCGCCATTACAACCCTTCTCTCACTTCTCTTTATTTATTAAGCTCAAAGGATAGGATACCAGCTTATCTTCTTGGCACATTGAGGATTTCAGGCCTCAACACTGAATTCAATAATGTGAGGTGATCAGTCATCCTAGTCTTGTACTTAAGATTCCCAGCATTCCGTATTTTTTACCTCTTGTCATGGTACTTTAGTCCCACTCATCTTCTCCTATCCACATATCTGCATCACAACAAAACCATTCTCTCTCAGCCGACATTGCCACCGCCTAGTCAGTCCCACCCTATCACAGAGCATCTTCCACTGTTCCCTCTGCCTCTCCCTTTCCTCTGTAGTCTAAGACTTGGAGTACATACGGTAGAAGAGTACCGCACAGGAGTAGGTCTTTCGTCCCACCCTGTACGTAGCAGACAGGGTGCTATGTTAATCCAAACCTCTTCTGTCTGCACATGATCTGTATCCATCCATCCTCTGCGTGTTCATGTGTCTAAGACCCTTTTAAATGCCACTATTGTGGTGGCGGGCTGGAGATACGTCTCTACCAAAGGAGGTGTACAGCGCTCCTTCCCTCCCCTAACCTGCAGGTCACCCTTGGGTAAGGTGTAGCATCTGCTTAACCCTCCGATCAAGTCACGTGAAGCCATGGGAACAGGTTGTGGATGGTTATACGAGCAGCTGGTGCAGATCACAAGTCCTGGCTATGCGATCACTGACGCCAGGCAGACTATCTTTGAAGAGTATTGATAATGGCTGGTGTCACTCGTCTTGTAAAGACACTGCCCAGAAGGCAGCAATGGAAACCCACCTCTGTAGAAAAAATTGCCAAGAATAATCATGGTCATGGAAAGGCCATGGTCGCCTATGTTATACAACACAGCACATGATGATGATGTTGATTGCATCTGGCAGCCTATTCCAAGGTGCAAAATAAAGCTGCCCCACATATCGCCTTTAAACTTTCCCCAACCTGTTTCATTTCAACTTTTACTACTTCTGGTGGGAGGACACTCCACTCCATATGAGTCATACAGTTACACAAAATGGAGACACATCCTTTTGCCCAGCTGCTCCATGCTGGCCAAGAGACACTTCTCAGTTAATCCTCTTTACCAACATTTGGCCTATGAGACCTTTCTTTACACCTCCAAGTTCCTCTCCTCATACCTTTCCTTCCTCCCCACAATCTCCTATTCTTTTCTTTCCCTTCAATTCCCAATCATTTCTCTCTGTCTGTGATCTCCTGCCCTCTCACATACTGGACAAGCACATGTAGTGGGGGCTCAAAGACTGAGAAGTGAGGGATTCACAGTAAATCAGGGGTTTCCAGCCTGGGGTCCACACACCCCTTGCTTAATGGTATTGGTCCATGACATAAAAAAAGGTTGGGAACCCCTGGTCTAAATGGTCTTTTTTTAGCTAGATAAACACAATGAATGAATGCATATATTTCCATGATTTTATGGCCAGTCTAGATGCCACTCATGATATAAAAATACACCAAGGGAGTTTGTAGAGTGACATAAGAAACCACCTCCATGGTTTCAAATATCTCTGAGTGAGGCATTTCATCTGGCTCTCTGCCACTCTCAAAAACAATCCCTTACTTATATCAGCATAAGTGACAAACTCACGTCCTTACCCCGACAGCTGCCGGGATCAGCAATGCTCAAAATTAAAAATGATTCAAAGATTATTCGATTCTGTGTCCTCTTGTAGGCACGAGATTTAATTCAGCATAATGAAAGCAATGCATTGTTCAGTAATTAGTGTTTTAATCACAGTTCACTTGAGGGAACTGAACTGGGCATAATTACCATGTGAATGACTTGTCCATTAATCTGATAGGACAGGCTCCAGTTGTAGATGAATGATCCCGGCAGAAGTTGCGGGCATCTGCAGGCAGAGCTGGGAATTATTCCCACAAAAACATGACTCAAATGTTGAACTGTAACAACAGCCTGGTAACAATGCTCTTCATTGATTTCAATGAAATGAAAATGGGAGGTGTAAAACCATGTCCATGACAACCACAAACTCTTATCTACACAAATCCCAAGATTCCTTGCATTTTACAGGAACCTGGGGGCACATAGAGGTCCAGGAATAGGTTTCTTGACATATTTTCCTCATTATTTCTGGTTGTTACGATCTGCATATATATAAAAAAAACAGGAGATACAACTCTAAACCAGGAGTAATTCTGAATGATCAACCCTTCAAGCGCTGTCAACAAAGAGAGCAGAAGACCTTTGGGAACAGCAGAAGACAGAAAGGGAAGCCATTGGCTTTGTATACATTGGCACTGTATATATGAGGGTGTTTGATTGATTGAAAAGAGGTAATTCCTTAGAATAATCAAGTGTCTGCAATTCCTTAGACTGAATATTTTATTTCAATATTGTTGCATTTTGCAGTAGATTAATTGCCATCCTTTTGAAATGCAATTCTGATTATGTAAGAGATACTAAACCTGATGAGGGTCAGAAATGCTTCAAATTATCAGCTGTGCAATGCTCCAAGCCTCTTTCCACACAACCCTCACACTTCCCCAGGTTCCCTGAAGCTCCTTGTACTCCCCATCACCCCTAAGGTTGCTCACAACAATTCTATTCCACTGACCTGTTCAACTCATGGTCTACATGATCTTCATGGTTTTGGTAGCTTCCTGGTTTCTTATTGTTTATGACGTGTTCTCTTGCTCTGTAGGAAATGTGTCAACAATTCCCAGCATAAGCTATGCCACTCAAATCAGCAAGCTAGATGAGGCAGAGTGAGGCTTGAAGTTAAAATTCCCCAACACTGGGGACCAAGGACAAAATTTCTTAGGTCCGGCCACAAGTCTCAGCAAGTATTGTGGCCGGACCTAGTATTAGCCCTTTCCTCTGTCTTGTTATACGTAGCAGAAACATTGCAGGTCCAGCGTCACATTACAGGGACAGCATCGTATTAGATTAGATTAGATTAGATTATGAGGACACGCAGTCCTCTTTTATTGTCATTTAGTAATGCATGCATTAAGAAATGATACAATTTGTTCCTCCAGGATGATATCACAGAAACACAAGACAAACCAAGACTAAAACAAAACTGACAAAAACCACATAATTATAACATATAGTTACAACAGTGCAAAGCAATACCGTAATTTGATGAAGAACAGACCATGGGCACGATAAAAAAAAGTCTCAAAGTCTCTCCAAAGTCCCATCATCTCACACAGACGGTAGAAGGAAGAAAAACTCTCCCTGCCATGAACTTCCAGCGCCGCAAACTTGCCGATGCAACATCCTGGAAGCACCTGACCACAGTCCGACTCTGAGTCCGTCCAAAAACTCCGAGCCTCCGACCAGCTCTCCGACACCGATGTAACGAGCACCATCTCTGCCGAGCTCTTCGACCCCGGCCCCGGCAACAGGCAATAGGCAAGGCCGAGGATTTGGGGCCTTCCCCTCCGAAGATTCTCGATCACACAGTAGCAGCGGCAGCAAAGCTGGCATTTCAGAAGTTTCTCCAGATGTTCCTTTGTGCTTCTTACGTCCATCTCCATCAAATCAGGATTGTGCACGGCCCCTATTTAACAAATATGATATCAATTCAGAGCGGCCGGGCGCGCTGCGTCGCGCTGCCATCTTCTCCTCCCCTCCCCTAATACAGGCCCAGAAATGGATAGTCATAGAAATGGTTCAGGTGGTTGCATATGTGATTCTCCTCCTTTGAACCTAAATCATTGACCAGAAACATTATCTCTTTTTCTCTCTCCACATGAGTTGCTAGACTTGCTGAATACTTCCAATAATTTCAGTTTTTATTTTCAAATATGCAAATCTCAAGAAGATCTAACTACCCTTGAGAAGCTCAGCACTATCCAAGACAAAGCAACCCACTCAGTCAGCAGCCTGAACCTCTCTCCACCTCTGTCAGACCATGGTTAAAGTTCTACAGAAGGAACTGGAGATACTTGCCCAGCATAGTCCAATAGTACCTGCCAAACTCAGGACTTCTACCACCAAGGGCAGTAGGTGCAGGGGAACATTACTGTCTGTTAGCACAAGTTCCCAGCTTGGAAATATATACATGGCTGTTATCATTAGGTCTGCAATGGTTCCGGGTAACCCACCATCTTCTTCTTGGGAAGTGAAGGGTGATTAATGCCACACCCTGGTGAAAATAATAATTTAAAAACATGAGTTTTAATTGTGCAATAATGGGCAGGAAATTCCCTAGGGACTGAAACAAGTTTCCACGCTGGTTTCTGCAATTTGTTTTTTGAAATACTGCAGAATTTAACTCCTGACAAGTGCAAGGTGGTGCATTTTGACAAGCTAAATCAGGGCAGGACTTACACGTTAAATACAGAGCCCTTGGGGGTGTTGTGGAACAAATAAATTAGAGCACTGCAAGAGGAAACATGGGTAGCCAGGGTGGTGAAGAAGGCACTTAAGACACTTGCTCAGGACACTGAATTCAAGGGCTAGGATATTATATTACCTCTGCGCATGATGTTGGCGAGACCAGAAATGGGGTATTGTGTGCAGTTCTGGCTGTCAGCTAGAGGAAGGATGCTATTAATCTGGAAAGGGTGCAGAAGATACACAGGGATGTTACCGCGACTCGAGGGGTTGATTTGCAAGGAGAGGCTGGGACTTTTTATCCTCTGGATCACAGGAGGCTGAGTGATGTCCTTACAGAGGTATATAAAATCATGAGGAGCACAGATAACGTGGGTGGTCACAATTTTCTTCTCAGGGTAGGGGAAACTAAACCAAGGCCATGGTAGCATTGCATTTAGTGCAATGCTATTACAGCTCGGGGCTGGAGTTCAGAGTTCAATTTCAGCATTGTTCTATAAAGGGTCTCTGTATGTCCTCCCCGTGGAGTGCGTAGCTTTTCCCCGGGTGCTCCTGTTTCCTCCCACAGTCCAAAGACGTCTCGGGTAGGTTAATTGGTCATTGTAAGTTGCCCCATGATTAGCAAAGGGTTAATCGGTGTTGTCGGGGGTTGCTGGGGTAATATGGCTCAAAGGGCCAGAAAGGCCTATTCTCTGCTGTATCACTAAATAAATAATTAAGGTGGGAGTGAAAATTTTAAAGAAGAGACTCTCTGGGAACTGTTCTCACATTGGTGGATATATGGAACAAGCTCTAAGAGGAAGTGGTAGGGATGAAAACAGTTGCAATGTTTAAAAGACATTTAGACAGGTGCATGAATAAGAAAGGTTTAGAGAGATATGGGTCGAAGGCAGACAAAGGGGATTAGCTTGAACAGTCATCTTGGTTGGCAGGGACAAGTTGGGCAAAGCAGTCCATCTCCATGCTGCCTGATTCAGAGTCCATGAGAGAGGACGCTTAATTAAAATATAAGATCCAGAGCGGTCTGGATTGGGTCCTGTCAGGCCTGTGCATGCAGGCACTTCCCAGTCTCCACCCAGCCAAAAGGAGTCACCTGCCATTCATTTCAAACTCATCACCTGCAGTCTATTTAAACCCAGTTCTCCTCCACAGTCCTTGTTCACATCAAACCAGCCAGCTTCAACCAGTTTCTCCCAGCCTTCAGTTACCTTGTTACTTTGTTGTGTATCTGTTCTCTTTTGTTTTGTGGCCCCTCGTGGCTTGTTATTTTGCAGTTTATTATTAAAGTTATCACTGACTGCTGAATCATCTTCACTGCTCTGCGTTTGGGTCAAGTATCCTCTACTTTTCCAGACAGGTGGATGTGAAGAGCATCTTGTGCGAGAATCTAGAACTAGTGATCATTGTTGCAAACTGAGGTGCTGCCCGTTTGAACCAGGGATGAAATAATTTTGTTTTTCTCTCAGAGCATGGTGAGTCTTTGGAACTCTCCATCAAAGGGAGAGAGAAGTTTACAAATACTTTCAAGTCAGATGTTGATAGGTTCTTGATCATCCAAGAAGAGAGAGTTACTAAACATAGATGGCAAAGTGGAGTTTTGATCACAATCAGATCCATCACAAATTCATTAACAATGGACTGGGCTCAAGTGCCCTCTGTTTCTCCTAATTAATATGTTCCTTTGGCTTTTAGTGTGACTTTGTTGTGTATAGAGTGGTGTCTATATTCTCCAGTATAGTGGCAGTGACCTTGAACTTCTGAAATACTTCACTGGCTCTAAGTCACTTTGGCATTTTTGCTGGAAGTGCCATACAAACAGAATACTTCCCATCATATTAGTGCCTATGTCTGAGGAGAAGAAAAATGAAATAAATCCAATTAAACATGAGGTTAAAAAGACCAAGAGTGCTTTTATATTCGGACAAATGTTCCATGGTCAAATTTACAAACGAAGGCTAGTCATCATTTGAAAACAATTAGAAATGAATACGATGCCAGAGTACTTCCAGGGGCATGAGATAAAGTGTATCTGCTGTTAAGCTGTAGGCTGGAAATGAGGTATATAAGTGCAGCAAAATATAACAGAGAGCAGATAAACTGGAGCAAGACCTGAGCCGTTGAGAAGCATTTAATGAGCATGACAAATGCATAGAGACCATAAAAGCAACTAGAATTCTCAGTCCCTCCCATAAAGAGTATTGCTGCCCATATTACATGATGTACTGGCCATGGTGCAAACTGATTTAAAAACCCTGGCTGAATTGATGCTATTTTTATCTCAGTAATATGTTTCAGCCCTTGGGGATAGTTCAGTGAATAACATTACTCAGTGCAACACACACTTTGCTGGGGTGAAGTACAGCAAAAACTCAACAATAATGTATGCATTTCATTGCTATTTTGATAACTACATTCATATTTTCTGCTCAGGATCAGGTGTCATCCACAAAATAATCAAAAAACCATGTACAACACAGTATAGACAATTAACATCACTCTGTGGACTGGATGAACAATCATCCTTCCAGGAAACTACCAATAATTGATCATTAGCAGAGAAGTCCACTGATCCCCATTCCTTGAGCCAGTAGCTGTCTCCACCTTCACTCTCCCCTCCTCCCACTCTCCCACCTACTGCTGTCTTCCAACTCCAGCCCTCCCTGGCCCTCACCCACCTCCACCTGCCCATTATTTTTTTGCTTCTCCTCAGTCCATCTATCATCTATCTACTGGTACCCGTCTCAGCATTTTCCCTCTCCAGGGTTTTAATATAAAACATTAACAATTCCTCTCCACCCACAGAAACTGCTCAACCCACTGAGCTCCTCCAGTGGATTCTTTCAGTCTCGAGAAGATTCTTTGTTGCTCCAGATATCAGTGTCTGCAGTTCCTTGTATCTTTATGACTTCCATTCCACAGGGCATTTTGGGCAGACAATTGCAAAAAATCTCATTCATACCACCTGCTCTTCATATCATCTTCAAAGTTTCAAAACATTTTCTGCAATTTTAGCAATACTGAACAGTGTGACGTTGAATGCATTGTAAAATCATACTTAAGTTTGCTGACAACACCACTGTTGTTGGCCAAATCAAAAGTGGTGACGAATCAGAATTAGGAAGGAGATTAAAAATCTGGCTGAGTGGTGCCATAACAACAACCTCTCACTCAATGTCAGCAAGACCAATGAGCTGATTATTGCCTTCAAGAGGAGAAAACCCAAGTTCCACGATCCAGTTCTCATTGGAAAATCAGAGGTGGATAGGGTCAGCAACTTTAAATTCCTCGATGTTATTATTTTGGAAGATGTGTTCTGGGCTCAGCATGAAAGTGCAATTACGAAGGAGGCATGGCAGCACCTCTACTTCCTTAGAAGCTTCAGAAGATTCGGTATGACATTGAAAACTATGACAGATTTCTATAGATGTGCAGCGGAGAGTATTTTGACTGGCTGAGTCACAGCCTGGTATGGAAACACCAATGCCCTTGAACGGAAAATCCTTTAGAAAGTAATGGATATGGCTCAGTCCATCACGGGTAAAGCCCACCCCACCATTGAGCACATCTACACGAAGCAGTGTTGCAGGAAAGCAGCATCTATTTTCAAGGACCCCCACCACCAAAGACATGCTCTCTTCTCACTGCTGCCATCAAGAAGAAGGTACAGGAGCCTCAGGATGCACATCACCAATTATTACCAATCAACCATCAGGCTTGTGAACCAAAGGGGTTAACTTCACTCAACTTCACTTGCTCCATCACTATAATGTTCCCACAGCCTACGGAGTCACTTTCATGGACTCTTCAACTCATGTTCTTGATATTTATTGATTATTTATTTATTGTAATTACACAGTTTGTGCACGCTGGTTGAATGTCCAGTTGGTGAGGTCTTTCTTTGATTCTATTATGCTTTTTGTTTTATTATGGATTTATTGAGTACGCCGTAAGAAAATGTATCTCAGGGTTGTATATGATGACATAAATGTACTTCGATAATAATTTACTTTGATCTTTGATTTGGTGTTGCATGCATGCATGAAGCATTATCTGGAAGTTGTGTAAGAGCTTCCTTTGAACAAGGAGGTCTAAGGCACAGTCCACAGAACCTGCCTCACTCAGAGGTCACAGCCATGGGCCTTTCTTCCATCACTGGGGGTCAAGTGAAGGAAATGAGCTGAGCCATGGGTTGTTGGGTTAGCAAAGTTGAGAAGGGATCAGAAAATGGAATTGGGGAACTACAGTACTGATGAAAAGTTATACATAAAAGTAAAACTTGGAAGTTTTCACGTTTTATTGTCTTACAACATTGAATTGCAATGGATTTAATTTGGCTTTTTTGACGCTGATCAATAGAAAAAGACTTTCATGTCGAAGTGAAAACAGATCTCTACAAAGTGAGCTAAATCAATTACAAATATAAAACACAAAATAGTTGATTGCATAAGTATTCACCCCTTTAATATGACACACCAAATCAATTATTTTGTGTTTTATATTTGTAAAACAACAAAACATGAAAACTTCTGGGGGGGGGGCGCGGTGATGAATTGTTTATAGGCACTGTATATTTCATGCTGGAGAGGGGCTGGAAGTAGCAGGGCATTGTTTGGAAAAGATGCACCAGGCCATGGTCACTGAAGAGAGAGATGCTGAGGATCAATCCAACAGTCTAACATGGGGAGTGAGACTGGACATGTGATTGTGTGATAAAGTCATCTGATGTACAATTAGAATGTGCAGCTAGTAGAAAGAAGGGTGTGTCATGCAAAAGTAAGAGCAGTGAAGCATAGAAACATAGAAAACCTACAGCACAATACAGGCCCTTCAGCCCACAATGCTGTGCCAAACATGTCCTTGCCTTAGAAATTACCTAGAATTACCCATAGCCCTATATTTTTCTAAGCTCTATGTACCTATCCAGGAGTCTTAAAAGACCCTATCGTATTGCCAGCAGCCCATTCCATGCACTCACCATCCTCTGTGCAAAAAACTTACCCCTGACATCTCCTCTGTATCTACCCTTTTTCAGCTCTGGGAAAAAGCCTCTGACTATCCACACGATCAATGCCTCTCATCATCTTATACACCTCTATCAGGTCACCTCTCATGCTCCGTCGCTCCAAGGAGAAAAGGCCAAGTTCACTCAACCTATTCTCATAAGGTATGCTCCCCAATCCAGCAATATCCTTGTAAATCTCCTCTGCACCCTTTCTATGGTTTCCACATCCTTCCTGTAGTGAGGCAACCAGAACTGAGCACAGTACTCCAAGTGGGGTCTGACCAGGGTCCTATAGGGCTGCAACATTACCTCTCGGCTCCTAAACTCAATCCCACAATTGATGAAGGCCAATGCACCGTATGCTTTCTTAACCACAGAGTCAACCTGCACAGCAGCTTTGAGTGCCCTATGGACTCGGACCCCAAGCTCCCTCTGATCCTCCACACTGCCAAGAGTCTTACCATTAATACTATATTCTGCCATCATATTTGACCTTAAAATGAACCACCTCACACTTATCTGTTTGAACTCCATCTGCCATTTCTCAGCCCAGTTTTGCATCCTATCAATGTCCCACTGTAACATCTGTCAGCCCTCCACACTATCCACAACACCCCCAACCTTTGTGTCATCAGCAAATTTACTAACCCATCCCTCCAGTTCCTCATTCAGGTCATTTATAAAAATCATGAAGAGTAGGGGTCCCAGAACCGATCCCTGAGGCACACCACTGGTCACCGACCTCCATGCAGAATATGACGCGTCTACAACCACTCTTTGTCTCCTGTGGGCAAGCCAGTTCTGGATCCACAAAACATTGTCCCCTTGGATCCCATGCCTCCTTACTTTCTCAATAAGCCTTGCATGGGGTACCTTATCAAATGCCTTGCTGAAATCCATATACACCACATCTAATGCTTGACTTCATCAACGTGTTTAGTCACATTCTCAAAAAATTCAGTCAGGCTCGTAAGGCACGACCTGCCTTTGACAAAGCCATGCTGACTATTCCTAATCATATTATACCTCTCCAAATGTTCATAAATCCTGCTTCTCAGGATCTTCTCCATCAACTTACTGAAGTAAGTGAGTAGCCATCTCAATGACATTGGCAGCATGGGAATGTGATGGGAGTGAACATCAAGCTTCTTAATGAGGAACCACCCTCGGTCTAACTGAAAATAGTGGAGGAAAGGTCTGTGTGTGTGTTTATCTGTGGAAGACATATTCTCTCTCTCTTTCTCTCTCTCTCTCTCTGTCTTTGTCTCTCGTAGGGAGAGTCTGCTGGTCCTTGAGTCAGAAGAACTCAAATAAGTGATGCTGTAGACTATAACACTGAAACAGTGAGCTGTTTTCCTCCCCTCTTGCTGTGGCAAGAGCAATATCTTTCTCTCCATCATTAGTAAGATGTCAAAGTGTTGGGCTGGACAGTAGTTTTTGATGGACTCTAGATTATGGTCTCTGGGGCTTGCTATTCCTTGCATGGTGAATGGTGGGGTGGGGGGCTGTTGCTTTTGTTGGAGCAAGTGGGGGGAGGGTTGATGCCTTTGTGATGCTTGTGCATTGGAGGGGCAGGGAAGGGTCTGGGGTTCTAATGTTTTTCTGTCATTCATTTTTTGGGGTTTTTCTTCTGTTTTGTGGATGTCTGCGAAGAGTAAGAATTTCAGGTTGTATACTGTACACGTTCTCTGATACTAAGTGGAACAATTAAACCATTAAACCTTTTTCTTTCTCACTACTTATATATGGGCATCCCCAATTATGTATTACACCAAAAGGTTCAAGAACAGCTACTTCCTTTCAACCATTTGGTTCTTGAACCAACTGGCACAACCCTGATCACTACCTCAGTACAGCAACCATAACCACTTTGCACCACAATGGAGTTTTTGTCCTGATTGTGTTCTTTTATATAATTTTGAATAATTTATGTTTAATTTGTGTTTTATCTTGTGAATGTGTCTCAATAACAAAGTGCTTATGGTGCTCCTGTAAATATGTTTAATGTACAATAAACTCGACATGACCTTGTCCTTTGACTTTGACCTACCAGGCAGCTCCAGGGTCATTGCTTGTGAGTGCAGGAAAGTCTTGATTGAATTAAGTTAATTTTCTTTATATATCACTAAAGACAGTGTCTGTACAGTAAATATCCTCAGCCCTCCTTTCTAGAATAACTAGAGATGGCATTTATAGAGTCAGCTACCACTCAAAAAATACAATAATTAAGTAACTGGCTGTGTCATTTGCTTTGTCAATGTAGAAATAAGATTGTGGTTATCATTGCAGGAAACTGACTGAGCAGTAGGAGCAAAGTGGATGACTTGCTTGGACCAATGTAAATGTGATAGTCCCATTCCCCATTTCTCAGTCATCCAGCATGAACTCAGGCCCTTCTGCTTAGCCAGTCCACATTAAACACTGATCCTGTACTAATCCCATCTTTTTCTCTCCCACATTCCCATCAACCCCCTCCACACTGTACTATTCAGCTACACACTAATGAGAGTTTACGTTGACCAAGTAACCCAACAACCCATATTCACTTGGCATGTGGGAGGAAACCAGAGCAGCCAGAGGAAACCTACGTGGTCACGGGGAGAACATGCAAACTCCATGCAAGCAGCACTTAAGATCAAGATTGATGCTGGGTCGCTGCACTACTGAACTCTCCACTGCATCCAGACCAACCACTAAACAGCCACTTACACAAATCCCATTTTCCCACTCATTTTCATGTCAACTTCAAGGCCATTCATCTGTAGATTTTATCCGTACCTTCATAAATTATCGTGTGTTATATGTGTTATATGTACTACTGTGCTTTATGCCCTCGTTTGGAGAAACATTGTCTCATTTCTATAAAACATTATATGGTTGTAGACATTATATACATGTCTATAGTTAAATGAAAATAAAGGTGACGACTTGATTTGAAGACTTGAGTTCCCCACTCCGGTACTTCCGCCACTCACTTCCACAAGGGGATCCAATAACCCGACCATCTTGCGCGCCTTTGGGATGTGGAAGTAAACAGAGCACCTGGGGAAGCCCACAGCGTCCCAGGGAGAACATACAAACTCCACACAGAAAGCTTTGGAGGTTTAGATTGAACATGGGTCACCGTTCCTATGAAGCAGCAGCACCAAGCACTGTAACTGTAAGACCATCATTCACATGAATAGTTTTCATTAAAAGGCTGAATTTTATTCATGTCATAACTAAACGTTAGTGCAAAACAATGAACTGCTTTCAAATCAAAGAACTGCTGATGCTGGAAGACAGATATACCCCAGTTTTATCCAACTCATGCTACCATTTCAAGCCAACTTGATTTTTCTCCTTCCCAGTACTGATGAATGGTCTTCAACTGAAACATTAACCCTGATTCAGTCTCCACAGATGCTTCTTGACCTGTAAAGAATTTCTAACATTTTCTGTTTTATTTTTGGCTTCCCCTAGTTTCACATAACGCACCAACTTGACTCAGGCAGAGAGAAAAGGGAGTCTAGGTATACTTTGCCAAAGATTCAGTGTGGATCTTTTCCCTTAGGATTAATGATAGATTAAGGTCCTCCTACAAAAAAATCTAAATTTAGAGCTCATTGGTTTCCATAGTAAAGCAGCCAGTATAATCAAGGACCCCGCCAACCTTGGACATTCTCTCTTCCCTTATTTTCCATTGGGCAAAAGATACAGAAGTCTGAAAGTATGTGCCACCAGGCTCAAGGACAGCTTCTTCCCTGCTGTTATAGGACTATTGAGTTGTTCCCTAGTGCAATAAGATGGACTCTTGACCTCACAATCTACCCCGTTATGACCTTGCACCTTGTTGTCTACCTGCACTGCACATTCTCTATGACTGTTATACTCTATTCTATTGTACATTATTATTGTTTTACCTTGTGCTCTCTCAATACACTGTGTAATGATCTGATCTGTATGAACAGTTTGCAAGACAAACTTTTCACTGTATCTTGGTACATGTGACTGTTATAAGAATAATGATCAGGGAGGCACAGAGATAATCCTTTAGAAAACAAGTACCTTTATTGTCTAAGCTACCAAGTGTGTGGATACATACACTAAATACCTTGTGTGCACACCTGCTAAGTTTCCCTGACTCTCTTGAACAGTCAAAGAATAGAAAAAGTAATACCTGGACAAGGAATCTTTGCTGGCCAGGCATTCTTCGTAGTCCTGATTCACTCTTCGTGTGTTCCTTGCAGGGTCACTCACTCTTGTCTACGATGGTTGTTCTTTGAAGTTATATATTCATTCCTTAACAATTCAAATGGTGCATTCCAGTGTCATTGGCTGAATGACCTTTAGCAGTTGTTATTGATTCTGCTCCGTCAGCATCCATTTAATACCCTCTTTACAGCAGGTGACAATTGGTAATTTATGGCTCTTTGTTCTAAATCAGGGAATACAGACCCCAACAGTCATAAACCTACATGTTATAGCCAACCAAAGAACACCTCACAAATAACTTCTTATTTGGAAATGATCTTTAGATCAACTGATGTCCTTGAACATCATTGTGTTTACTTTAAAACACTGATCAAGCCAAGCGACTTAATCTCACAAAATGGAGAACACAGTCTCTTCATAAAAAGGCAGCCTCCATTTCCTTCGACCTCATAGCAAGAACAAAGGCAATTAGTCTGTCTGCCTCCACTGTCCTTGATTCATTCGAATTCACTTACTTGTAGACTGTAGTTCTGTCTGGTCAACATGACAATAACAAACCAATTTGAATTCCAATTGCTCTGAAAACAGCAGCAGTACCATTCAACCTCACTCAAATAGTCATAGAGTTGAATAGCATTGAAACAGGCCTTTCGGCCCACTGCCTCTATGCCAACCATCGTGCCTTTCTGTACTAATCTCACTTGTCTGTATTACTTCCATATCTTACTATGCCCTGCTCATCAAGTACCTGTTGAGATAGCTTGTATCATCGGTTCTGTCCCTACCACCTTCTCCAGCATCTCATTCTATACTAAATATCATTTGTGTGAAAATCACCTTTAAACCTCTTCCCTCTCACCTTAAATCATTGCCCTCTAGTTTTAGGCTCCCCTACCATAGGAAGCAGACACTCGCTATCTGCACTATCTATGCAAATATCCAACATCTCATCATCTGCAGCCTCAAACTCATGGAGACAGCTCTTTAATTTTCTTGGTCAGGCTTTCCGTTTCTCATTTCCCTTCCCAAATAAATGGAACTGCTGTGAAGATTGCACTGGCATTCTCTTAATTGCTTCAGAATCAATGTTGCTGGCTAGTTTACTGTGCTAACGTCAATTTCTTTTGCACTGAATTCCCTCGGGGCCCTGAGCCATTTCAGTAATGAGAAGATTTTGCACCACTGCTAACTTAAACTCCACTTTGGGATTTAACTCTCTGAGATCAAACAGTCGACAATAATGATTCCCTGGTCAGTGACTGGGAGACCATTCTCTCCTGTACTGCCACCCACTATTATTGTCAGTGCAAGAAGCTCTGTGGAATAGGAGCTTTGCTAATTCATAGTCATTGCTCTTTACTGACTGGATCACTTCAGTAACATTTTTGCCAGAGGTTCGGAGGCTGCAGCCTGCACATCTACCATTACTTTATTGTTCATTCCCCAACTCTATGGGCCATTGGTTCAGGCTGATCAGAGAGGATATGCTCTGTGAGCAAATATTTGTGGTAAATTTTCTCATTTCCTCAGAATTAGGTTTAATATCACTGGCAAGAGAAAATCTGCAGATGCTGGAAATCCAAGCAGCACACACAAAGTGCTGAAGGAACTCAGGAGCCCTGCGTTTCGGGTCTCAGCCCAAAATATCGACTACACTCTTTTCCATAGATGCTGTCTGGCCTGCTGAGTTCCTCCAGCATTTTATGTCTGTTGCTTAATATCACTGGCATATGTTAAGAAAATGAAGTTGCTGGTGAACGCAGCAGGCCAGACAGCATCTCTAGGAAGAGGTACAGTCGATGTTTCGGGCCGAGACCCTTTGTCAGAGCTAGTGAGAGATCTCTTACTCACTCCTCCTTCAGTTAGTCCTGACGAAGGGTCTTGGCCTGAAACATCGACTGTACCTCTTCCTAGAGATGCTGCCTGGCCTGCTGCATTCACCAGCAACTTTGATGTGTGTTGCTTGAATCTCCAGCATCTGCAGAATTCCTCGTGCCATGAAATTGGTTGTTTTGCAGCAGCAGTGCATTGCAATACATAACCTATAAATTTATATATATAAATGTACAGTATATACTGACATAATTAAATAAGTAGTGTAAAGAGAATAAAAAAGTGAGTAGTGTTGATAGGTTCAAAGACCATTTACAAATCTGATGGCATAGGGAAAAGCTGTTCCTGAGATGCTGAGTGTGGGCCTTTGAACTCCTTTATCACCTCCTTGGTGGTAGCAAAGGACCTTGATGGGAGAGATGGCCTACCTCTGCTCCTATTTCTTTTTTCAATGAGAAGGGGGCATGTCCTGTGTGATGGGGGGTCCTTAAAGATGGATGCCGCCTTTCTGAGGCATCACCTTTTGAAGATGTCCTCAATGCCAGGGAGGCTGGTGCCCCTGATGGAGCTGGCTGAGTTTACAACTTTCTGCAGCTTTTTCTGATCCTGTGCAGTGGCCCCACCATACCAGACGGTGATGCAACCAGTTAGAATGCTCTACACAGTACATCTACAAAAATTTGCTAGAGTCTTCGATGACATAGCAAATCTCCTCAAACTCTGAATGAAATATAGGCACTATCATGCCTTTTTGGTAATTGCATCAATATGCTGGGTCCAGGATAGATCTTCAGAGATGTTGACAGCAAGGAACTTGAAACTGGTCACCTTCTCCACTGCTGATCCCTCAATGAGAACCGTCGTGTGTTCCCTCAGCTTCCCCCTCATGATGTCCACTATCAATTACTTGGTTTCACTGATGTTGATTGCAAGATTGTTGTTGTAACACCATTCAACCAGCTGATCTATCTCACATCTGTATGCCACTGAGATTCCTGAGATTCTGCTAATATCATTTGCATCATTGGCAAATTCATAGATGGTGGTCAAGCTGAGTCTAGACACATAGTCATGGGTCTAGATAGAGTAGATCAGTGGGCTAAGCACACATCCATGAGGTGCACCGGTATTGATTGTTAGCGAGGAGGGAGTTATTTCCAATTTGCACTGACTGTGGTCTCCTGATAAGCAAGGCAAGGATCCAGTTGCAGAGGGAGGTACAGAGGCCCAGGTTTTGGAGCTTGTTGATTAGTTCTGAGGGTATGATGTTGTTGAATACTGAGCTGTAATCAATAGACTGCAGTCTTATGTAGGTGTTGCTTTTGTCCAGGTGGTCCAAGGCCAAGTGGAAAGTCAGTGAGGTTGTATCCACTACAGACCTATTGTGGATCTAAGCAAATAGCAGCAGGTCCAGGTCCTTGCGTTGGCAGAATTTGATTCTGGCCATGACCATCCTCTCAAAGCAGTTCATAGTAGGTGTGAATGCAACTGGGTGATGGTCTTTGAGACAACTCATCCTGGAGTACTGTACATATCAGTAAATTCTACTCTTAAAGAGTGCATGAATCAAATTTAGGATTCCTACATTCAGGACTTGATTGGTATGTTGTGGACCACATCCCATTATTCCACTTGGCCACTGGTCTTACTTTCATCAATAAGTTGTGTGTGATCGTTAATTTACTTATCTAAATGCTTGTAAGCATGCTGAGACAAACAACTGCTATGGTGTGGTTAAATAGTTATGTAAGGGGTTTCTTTTTTATATGTCAATGCATAGTCTAATTAAAATGGCTTCTTTGTTATGTTATAATTGAAAGGGCTTCTTTGTTATGTTATAATTGAAAGGGCTTCTTTGTTATGTTAACTGCGGAGAAATTTCTCCTGCTAGCAGTTTGTTTGGATCACGTTACTGATAAGAAGGTATTACGAACCAATTGGGATAGTTGTTATGCTTTTGGTGTGTCCGTAAGATATTGTATGCGCAGGATTTTGGGGAGAAGGCGGGAGAGAGAGAGACAGAGGATGGACCAGGTGCTGTGAGTCCACTAACGGGGTCGGACCCTGAGCAGGAGTCCGAGGTCCAGGGTGAGGAGAGGAGAGGGAGACGGACTCGTGTGGAGCGGCTGGTCGACCACCGTTGCTGGTCCCAGGCGGCCGGTCGAGGTGGTTCTAGGGGTCGCAGGGTGAAGAAGAAGGGTCCTGAACTCCAACTGTTCGTGCACGAAGAGATTGAACTTTGATAAGCATGGCGCCTTTTATCTTCCTGTTATATTTTATTCTCTATTAATTATATAGTTCCAGCAGTATCTATAAACTATAAATCATTTAATCGTATCTGGTGTATTGACTGTTATTTGGGCGGGGTGGGGTACATCACACAGCATCCACACAAACTAATTACCCAGTTTGGCGGGGCCGACGGCTATTTCCCTAGACGACAGCGAGCTGAGCGACCCTGAGGTTGGCCAGGGGGGCTACAGTTAGATTTGCAGGGGGTTTCAAAGCGGAGCAAGAGAGCTGGAGAAGGTTTAGGATGGAGATCAAGAAAATGAGACCGGGTAGCTAAGGAGGGGCTGCTAGCTGGGGTCAGAGGAAAGAAAACCTAAGGCCAGCATGAACACAATAGGCCAGATAGACTCCTGTGCTGTGAAATCAAAAGCTTGTCAGATGGAAACATGGAATGTGACTTTCAGTCCCCACCTTGTCAATGCAGAACAGGCTCGTGGAGCCTACACCCCCGCCGTTTTGGACTTTCTTATCAAAATTTTTAATGATACAAAGGATTGAATATATTTACAGATCTGGTACGGGAATTTGGAAGGCTTTGAAAGGAAAGTTTTAAAAATTTATATATTTTCATCCTGTGGAGGAAACATGAAACTGTGAAGATGAGCTCAAGAAATAACAAGCAATTTGAAATTTTTTATTCACACTGGGAAGAAATGCTGTAGATTTCAGTCCAATGTATAGGCATTAGATGCCGAAAATCAGAAATTTGCAATTATTTATTATATTTTTTTGAGTAAAAGAGAAAATGACAAGAATCTGTATTTATCAAGAAGAACACAGATGATGGTGAGACTATGGAGGAGTCTGTTGATATTCTAGGACCTGTTGATATTAAGAAGGAAGAGTTGGTGTGTATATTGAATAACGTTGAAGTGAATAAATTCCCAGGGTCTAATGGAATCTATTCTAGGTTGCAGAGGGAGGAATGTGAGGAGATTGCTGGAGCTTTGACCAAGGTCTATGTGTCCATTTTAATCACAGGTGAGGTCCCACAAGACTGGATAAGAGCCAATGCTGCTCCTCTGCTCCAACAGAGATATCCCAGGAAATTATATGTAAATGAACCTTATCTCAGAGGTACAGAAATTATTGGAGAAGATTATTGAGAACAGGGTTTACTTGCATTTGGAAAAGCAAAAACGTATTATTGATAGTATGAATTGGGATAGTCAGACCATATTTAGAAAAGCATGATTAATTTTGGGCCCCATATCTAAGGAAAGATGTGCTGGTCCTGGAGAAAGTCCAGAAAAGAGGTTTACAAGAATGATTCTGGGAATGAAAAGTTTGACATATGATGGTTCTGGGACTGTGCTCGAAGGAGCTAAGGAGGATGATTGTGTGTGTGTGTGGGGGGGGGGGTTGGAATTATACATGGAAAGCTCTGGATACAGCAAAGGTGGAAAAGTTGTTCCCATTAGTAGGAAGGTCTATGATCCGGGGGCACAGCGTCAGAATAAAGGGATGTTCCTTTAGAACTGAGATGAGGAATTTCTTCATCCAGAGAGTGATGAATCTGTGGAACTTGTTGCCATAGAGGGCTGTGGAGGTTAAAGAGTGCATTGAGGCAGAGATTAATGTTCATGATTGAGAAAGGAGTTAAGAATTATGAGGAGAAGGCAGGAAAATAGATTTGAAAAAATATCAGCCACGATTGAATAGTGGAGCAGACTCAAAGGGCCAAATGACCTAATTCTGCTCCTATACCTTTTGGTCTAATGGTCTTACGCTTCCTGTGGAGGAGGTCCTGTTCCACAAATTTGGTTGAGTTTTTTTGAGGAGATGATTTGTTCATTGACAATGGTAGGCCAGTGGATGTTGTTGACAGCGACTTCAGTAAAGCTTTTGATAAGGTTCTTCAAAGTGATCTAGTCCAGAAGATTAAGTCATGTAGGATTTATCACTGAGTTGGTGAGCTGGATTTATCAGTTTTTCTGTCCTTGTTGCATCTGTTCTCAAGATGAGGCTTTCCACCCCAGAATATCTGAAATGTGCTCCGTTTTCAGCAAATGTGGCTTTCCCTCTATGTGGCTGAAAGAGTCTTCAACCACGTTTTCTCTTAACCCCCTCCACCCTGACAGCAAAGAAATAGAGTTCCCTTGATCATCTTCCTTCACCTCACCAGCCTGCTCATTCAATTGATCGCACCCCTCCTCTGTGATGCATTCAAAATCGGCTTGAAGACAAATGGTGGTGGTGGAGTGGTGTTTTTTCCATTGGAGGTTTGTAACCAGAGGTATTCCACAAAAATAGCACTTCTGTTGTTTTCAATACACATACAGTATAAACTATCTGGATGGAAATGTAGCTGGTCTGCCTAGTATGCTTGCAGGTGACACAAAGAATGGTGGATTTGTGGTTTATGAGGAAAGTTGGCTAAGGCTACAACATGTCGAGGAACCAACTAGAGAGCAGGCTATTCTGGACTGGGTTTTGAGCAATGAGGAAGGGTTAATTAGCGATCTTGTCGTGAGAGGCCCCTTGGGTAAGAGTGACCATAATATGGTGGAATTCTTCATTAAGATGAAGAGTGACATAGTTAATTCAGAAACAAAGGTTCTGAACTTAAGGAGGGGTAACTTTGAAGGTATGAGACGTGAATTAGCTAAGATAGACTGGCAAATGATACTTAAAGGATTGACGGTGGATATGCAATGGCAAGCATTTAAAGGTTGCATGGATGAACTACAACAATTGTTCATCCCAGTTTGGCAAAAGAATAAATCAAGGAAGGTAGTGCACCCGTGGCTGACAAGAGAAATTAGGGATAGTATCAATTCCAAAGAAGAAGCATACAAATTAACCAGAGAAAGTGGCTCACCTGAGGACTGGGAGAAATTCAGAGTTCAGCAGAGGAGGACAAAGGGCTTAATTAGGAAGGGGAAAAAAGATTATGAGAGAAAACTGGCAGGGAACATAAAAACGGACTGTAAAAGCTTTTATAGATATGTAAAAAGGAAAAGACTGGTAAAGACAAATGTAGGTCCCCTGCAGACAGAAACAGGTGAATTGATTATGGGGAGCAAGGACATGGCAGACCAATTGAATAATTACTTTGGTTCTGTCTTCACTAAGGAGGACATAATTAATCTTCCAGAAATAGTAGGGGACAGAGGGTCCAGTGGGATGGAGGAACTGAGCGAAATACATGTTAGTAGGGAAGTGGTGTTAGGTAAATTGAAGGGATTGAAGGCAGATAAATCCCCAGGGCCAGATGGTCTGCATCCTAGAGTGCTTAAGGAAGTAGCCCAAGAAATAGTGGATGCATTAGTGATAATTTTTCAAAACTCGTTAGATTCTGGACTAGTTCCTGAGGATTGGAGGGTGGCTAATGTAACTCCACTTTTTAAAAAAGGAGGGAGAGAGAAACCGGGGAATTATAAACCGGTTAGCCTAACGTCGGTGGTGGGGAAACTGCTGGAGTCAGTTATCAAGGATGTGATAACAGCACATTTGGAAAGCGGTGAAATGATCGGACAAAGTCAGCATGGATTTGTGAAAGGAAAATCATGTCTGACAAATCTCATAGAATTTTTTGAGGATGTACCTAGTAGAGTGGATAGGGGAGAACCAGTGGATGTGGTATATTTGGATTTTCAAAAGGCTTCTGACAAGGTCCCACACAGGAGATTAGTGTGCAAACTTAAAGCACACGGTATTGGGGGGAAGGTATTGGTGTGGGTGGAGAATTGGTTAGCAGACAGGAAGCAAAGAGTGGGAATAAACGGGACCTTTTCAGAATGGCAGGCGGTGACTAGTGGGGTACCGCAAGGCTCAGTGCTGGGACCCCAGTTGTTTACAATATATATTAATGACTTGGATGAGGGAATTAAATGCAGCATCTCCAAGTTTGCGGATGACACGAAGCTGGGCGGCAGTGTTAGCAGTGAGGAGGATGCTAAGAGGATGCAGGGTGACTTGGATAGGTTGGGTGAGTGGGCAAATTCATGGCAGATGCAATTTAATGTGGATAAATGTGAAGTTATCCACTTTGGTGGCAAAAATAGGAAAACAGATTATTATCTGAATGGTGGCCGATTAGGAAAAGGGGAGGTGCAACGAGACCTGGGTGTCATTATACACCAGTCATTGAAAGTGGGCATGCAGGTACAGCAGGCGGTGAAAAAGGCGAATGGTATGCTGGCATTTATAGCGAGAGGATTCGAGTACAGGAGCAGGGAGGTACTACTGCAGTTGTACAAGGCCTTGGTGAGACCACACCTGGAGTATTGTGTGCAGTTTTGGTCCCCTAATCTGAGGAAAGACATCCTTGCCATAGAGGGAGTACAAAGAAGGTTCACCAGATTGATTCCTGGGATGGCAGGACTTTCATATGAAGAAAGACTGGATGAACTGGGCTTGTACTCGTTGGAATTTAGAAGATTGAGGGGGGATCTGATTGAAACGTATAAGATCCTAAAGAGATTGGACAGGCTAGATGCAGGAAGATTGTTCCCGATGTTGGGGAAGTCCAGAACGAGGGGCCACAGTTTGAGGATAGAGGGGAGGTCTTTTAGGACCGAGATTAGGAAAAACTTCTTCACACAGAGAGTGGTGAATCTGTGGAATTCTCTGCCACAGGAAACAGTTGAGGTCAGTTCATTGGCTATATTTAAGTGGGAGTTAGATATGGCCCTTGTGGCTACGGGGGTCAGGGGGTATGGAGGGAAGGCTGGGGCGGGGTTCTGAGTTGGAGGATCAGCCATGATCATAATAAATAGCGGTGCAGGCTCGAAGTGCTGAATGGCCTACTCCTGCACCTATTTTCTATGTTTCTATATACTGTAGATCAGCTGAAAATTTGGGCAGCAAGTTGCAGATGGAGTTTAATTCAGACAAGTGTGAGGTGATGCACTTTGGGAGGTTAAATGTAAGATGAAAGGAAACAATAAATTGCAGGAGCCTTGGAAGAATTGATTTACAGAGAGATCTTGGGGTACAGATCCCTGAAAGAGCCAACACAAGAGGATAAAAGGTGTACTTGCCTTCATCAGTCAGGCACTGAGTATAAAAGTTAGCAAGTCATGTCGCAGTTGTAGAAAACTTCGGTTAGATCATTTTTAGAACATTGTGTGCAGATCTGATTGCCACACCACAGGAGTAGAAGCTGAAAAGTTCAGGCGGATCAGCCAATTCCTTCACAATTGTGAAATTAATGACATTAACTACCCTTGGCATCCAATAAAAATGATTCATGTGTCACTTTGCGGGGGAGCAAGAATGGAAATAATGATTCAAATTTCTTAATGAGGTGGAGAAAAAGGATTGAACACTGTAAGTCATTTGCACATCAGCTTAGAGTCAATTCAAATGTAACCGTTTAAAGTCAGGACATAGCTTTATTGTAGCTTTAATATAATAATAATTGCTTGTTATTGGTTGGGCTAAGCTGAGCCATACTGAGCCGATATAGCCACCCTGAATGTTTGCGTGTTGCTCTGTATCCTAAATGAAAGTCACATTCATGCCATTCCTTAAACCAGTAGACAATTAACATGCTGGCAAATCAAAGTATGAGATTGCAACCTGCTGTAACAATTTTGTCTCTATTGCGAAAACTAAAATAAACTCTTCAAAAGAGCAGATGAAATGGAAGAAAATATTTTCCATACATTTTCTAAATGCCCAGCAAATCCATTTTAACATTATGACTGTGTAGTGGAAGAAAGAGGAATGATATTTGGAAATGTGTACAGCAAAATACTCATTTAATGAATCATTTCTACAGCTTTAAACAGTTGAGTTTATTTATGTTGTCTGCATGACTGCAAGATTGACTCATTGGAACATTAGCCCAAATCCAAAGCTTGTGATCTTTTACATAATTCAGGAACATCAGCAGAAGAGCCAAGATGCACCATGCACTACAAATGGAATACGCTGTCGAGATACTAGCTTTATATTTTTTCAGACAAAAAGGATCACACAGCAGTCTGTGCTCTCATAAACAGAGTTTGCATTGTTATGGGTCATTTATTCATCAGGGCTGTGAATTTGTGTACTAACCTATCATAGACATGGTCTAGCTTATTTCACCTGAACTTTCAGGTCAGAAGGCTGAGGATCTTGCTTCCACACAAGTCTAGGCTGTAAGATAATGAGGAGTTGGTCACTGTTGTCTCTCATAGAGTCATAGAGAAGTACAGCACAGAAACAGCCCCTTCTGGTCCATGGCGAAACCATTTGAACTGCCTACTCCCAACAACCTGCACGAGGACCATAGCCCTCCATATTCCTACTATCCATGTAACTATCTAAACTTCTCTTAAATGTTGAAATCAAGCTCACATGTACCGCTTATGCTGGCAGCACATTCCAACTCTCACCACCCTCTGTGTGAAGAAGTTTCCCCTCATGTTCCCCTTAAACTTCTCACCTTTCACCCTTAACCCATGAGCTCTAGTTGTAGTCCCACCCAACTCTGGTGGAAAAAGCCTGCTTACATTTACCCTATCTATACCCCTCATAATTTTGTATACCTCTATCAAATCTCCTTTCTATCTTCTACATTCTAAAGAATACAGTCTTAACCTATTCAATGTTTCCTTGTAACTCAGATCCTCCAGATCCGACAACATCCTTGTAAATTTTCTCTGCACAATTTCAACCTTGTTTACATCTTTCCTGTAGGTAGGTGACCAAAACTGCATACAATACTTCAAATTAGGCCTCACTAACATTTTATACAACTTCAACATAACATCCCATCTTCTGAACTCAATGCATTGATTTATGAAGGCCAGTGTGTCAAAAGCTTTCTTTATGACCCTATCTATCTAATACAGCACTTTCAACAAATTATGAATCTCTACTCCCAGATCCCTTTGTTCTACTATACTCCTCAGTGCCCTACTGTTCACTGTGTAGGCCCTACACTGGTTGGTTCTACCAAAGTACAACACCTCACACTTGTCTGCATTAAATTCCATCTGCCATTTTCAGCCCATTTTTTCAGCTGGTCCAGATCCTGCATAAGCCTTCCTCGGCCTTCCTCATTGCCCACTATACTCTCAATCTTGGTATCATCCACAAATTTGCTGATCCAGTTGACCACATTATCATCCAGATCATTGATATAGATGACAAAAAACAAAGGACCCAGCACCGATTCCTGCGGCACACCCATTAGTCACAGGCCTCCAGTCAGAGAGGCACCGTCTACCACCACTCTCTGACTTCTCCCACAAAGCCAATGTCTAATCCAATTTACCATCTCACCCTGAATGCTGAGTGACTGAACCTTCTTGACCTGCCTCCCATGCAGAACCTTGTCAAATACCTTACTGCAATCCACGTCGACAACATCCACTGCCTTGCCTTCATCCGCTTGTATTCTGTCATTTCTGTTCTAAAGAGTTACTTTCCTGGTAACTTCCTTGAAAAAATCTATAAGATTGGTTAGACATGACCTACCATGCACAAAGCCATACAGACCATCCTTAATCAGTCCATGTCTATTCAAATACTTACAGTATATATCCAGTACCTTAGAATACCTTCCAATAACTTTCCCACAACTGATGCCAGAGTTACTGGCCTATAGTTCCCTGGTTGACGTTTAGAACCTTTTTAAACAGCGAAATGACATTGGCTATCCTCCAGTCCTCTGGTACCTCCTCTGTCGCTAAGGATGTTTTAAAGATCTCTGCTAGGACCCCAGCAATTTCTACACTTGCCTCTTGTAGGGTCTGAGGGAACACCTTGTCACCTCATAGGCCTACCGTATTAATCTAAGATTCAAGCTGCTTGTTCATTTAAATATCACTATTCAGATGATTCTATTTTCACACTTAATATTTGATCCTTAATCAACAATAAACAGATCACCCAGCTGACATTCACTTATGCATGGTGCTGGAAACCAATGTATTAACTCTCCAAATAATAATAGCCACACTTTAAAAAGGAACTGGATTATTATTTTCATTTAACCAATCAATTAAACTGGTAAATTGGTCATCATCATCATCATTATGTTTGTTGTTCCTTTTCGTGCCTTGTGGCACTTTGGGTGGCATTTTTGCCGTTTCCGTAGTATTTGACTGTTTTTTACGAGGCTGAGTTGCTAGCTCGATGCTCAATCCAGTACGGATGGAAAACGTACAAGGGGCTGGCCAGATTCAAACTCAGGGCCGTTTGCCTCGAAGACCAGTGTTAATGCCACTACACCACCAGCTGGCAGGTCATCATTGTGTGCCATGTCGTATTAGCGAGGGTGATCATGGGCTTCACATGACCATGATTGTTCTTGCCAAATGTTTCGACAGAAGTGGTTTGCCATTGCCTTCTTCTGGGCAGTGTCTTTACAAGACGGGTGACCCCAGCGATTATCAATACTCTTCAGAGATTGTCTGCGTAACCAGGACTTGTGCTATGCACCAGCTGCTCATATGACCTGCTCCCATGACTTTAAGTGACCCTGCAGGCCAGCAGAGGGAAGGGGTGCCTTATACATCCTTTGGTAGAGATGTATCTCAACACCACCACTCACATTGGTAAATTGGTTTCTTATTGTCACGTGTACTGAGGTACAGTAATCAACATGTCTTGCATTCTGTTTACGCAGATCAATTCATTACAACAGTGTATTGAGGTACTACAAGGTAAAACAACAAAAAATGCAGAATAATATGTAACAGTTACAGAGAAAGTGCAATGCAGGCAGACAATGAAGAGCAAGTTCATAGAGAACAAGAGTTTATTTCATTGCAATAGAGAATCATTCAGTAGTCTTATAACCGCGGGATAGAAGCTCTTCTTGAGCCTGGTGGTACGTGCTTTCAGGCTTTTGTATCCTCTGCCTGGTGAGAGGGGTGGGTGGGGGCTTTGCTTCTGCTGGCTGCTTTACCGAGGCAGCAAGAAGTGTAGACAGAGTCCATGGAGGGGAGACTGGTTTCCATGATGTGCTGATCTATGTCCACAACTCTGCAGTTTCTTGTGGTCATGGGCAGGTCAGTTGCGAGTCGTGGTGTATCCAGACAGGATACTTTCTATAGTGCGTCCATAGCAGTATTTTCAATATGACACCAGCTTGTAAAGATCCCCGCATCTCCTCAAAGCAAACCTGAGAGGCACTGACTCATGCCTCTAAACTCTGAAAGAAAAACAACTGTAAGTGTCTCAATTAAAGTCTGCAGAGGTGGACTGTGGATTGGCAAAGAGCAGAAGTCCTGAAGGACATAATTTATGAGGAAGAAAGATACAGAATCTTTGCTTAGAACGGGACTAGACACAACAGTGGGCTCAAAATACCACATCAAGTCATCTCTGCATTCCTGTTACACACTGAACTACACCGCTGAGAACAGTCATCTCTGAGTGGACAGGTTTTTCAGGTCCATGATGAAGTAGAATTTATGTGGAAGTTCTGCTGGCCTCTCACTGCTCAATTTGAATATGGGAATATGTCAAGGAGGCTTTTGAAATTAAGAGTTCCTGCTCTGGAATCAACATTTAGACTTTATTGATCTCAAAGGAAATTACAGGGTCACACTAGCATTACAAGTGCAGAGATACACAAATATACAAATATTAGAAGAGAACTAAGAATAAAAAATAAGTCACCACGAACAGTCTAACAGGAGGGGTTCATCACTTCCCCGGGCTATAGGTTGACTTATTATAGAGCCAAATGGCTGAGGGTAAGAGTGACCTCAAAGAGCACTCTTTGGAGCAGCACAGTTGTCTTCATCTATTAATTAGTTTGATACAGCATTTTGGGCCAATTCCAGTGTTGTACAGTTTTATGTTCTATGTTAAAGAAAAAGGATGATCAGTTTTCTTCCTAAAGCAAGAATAGAATCGGGTCTAACACTGGGGTAGAACTTAGGCCTCACCTCTTCACTTGCTTGGAGAGATTAGCACTAGCAATGCATCTCAACATTTACTTAATGGTCGTTCCAGAGATCCTTGCCAACTCTGATCAAGCAGTGTTGACTGGGACCACATGTACTACACTGTTGTTTCAGTCTATATGCATGGAGACGCTAAATATAGCAATATATCCCAAAGTCTCAAAGCTCTGAGACTGATTATAGAAACTTCAAAGTGAAACTCACTCTTGTGGTATATTTAGCTTTAGTAAGTTTTATTTTTCAGGGCAAGCAAGGATTGAACATTTTGTATTCAGAGTCACATCTGAATTCAGTATAGGGAAAGCGCAAACGTGCTGGGCTCAGTGGCTGTTGATGTTCACCTGAATTATTTGATTATCCTCTGGATTTTGTCTGCATAATACCACCATCTTTCTCTATTATAAACATTTCTTTAAACATCATGTTTTTGCTAACACTGTATGGTTTATCTAGGTATGGAAATGTATTCTAAAAATAAATCTTTCTTCCACATGTTGTCTGTGTAGTTCATGGCTGATCAAACTGCCTATTAATTACAAAGCTGTGAAGTGTCTGCTAGTTTAACCTCATCTAATATCTATTAGCAGAAGATAATGATTCACCTGGGATTGAAACAACGTACTATTGAAGCAGTTTATGTACGATCTGCCACATGGTGTTCAAGGAGCTGAAACTTTGATTCAAATTCACGCCTGGACTACTGACGTTCATTCCTATTTGGCTTGGCATCACTCAATTTATGAACTTTCAAATACTTAGACTAAGATCTGAGTACCACAAGGCAGCCAAAATCTCTTGTTCTTGAACGGAATTATAAGACCATAAAACCTCAAAGCAGAATTAGGCTATTTGGCCCATCAAACTTTCTCCATCATTCCATCAAGGCTGTTTTATTTTCCCTCTCAACGCCATTCTCTTGCCTTCTCCTTGTAACCTTTGATGTCCTGACTAATCAAGAACTTACTAATGAACCTCTGCTTTAAATATACACAATGGTCTGCACAGCCATCTGTGGCAATGCATTCCACAGATTCACCAGCTAAAGAAGTTCCTCCTCATTGCTGTTCTAAAAGGACGTCCCACTATTCTGAGGCTGTGCCCTCTGGTCCTAAACTCATCCACTATTGGAAGCATCCTCTCCACATCCACTCTGTCTAGACCTTTCAATATTTGATTGGTTTCAATGGTATCCCCCCATTATTCTTCTAAACTCCAGTAAATACAGGCCCAGAGCCATCGAACACTCCTCATACATTAACCCTTTCATTCCCATCATTCCCAGGATCATTTTCATGAATAACCTCTGAACCACCTCCAAAGCCAGAACATGCTTTCTTAGATAAGGGGCCCTCTACTACTTTAGTCAGAGGATGATAAATCTGCGGAACTTGTTGCCACGAGTGGCTTCGGAGGCCAAGTCATTGGGTGCATTTAAGGCAGAGAGATATATAGGTTCATGATTAGCCAGGGCATCAAAGGATATGTGGAGAAGGCAGGGGGATGGGGATGACTGGAAGAATTGGATCAACCCATGATTGAATGGTAGAGCATACTTGATGGGCTGAATGGCCTACTTCTGCTCCTATATCTTATGGTCTCATGGTCAAACTGCTGACAATACTCCAAGTGTGGTCTGATTAATGCCTTATAAAACCTCAGCATTACATCCTTGCTTTTATATTCTAGTCCTCTCAAAATGAATGCTAACATCCCATTTGCCTTCCTTACCACTGACTCAACCTTCAAGTTAACCTTTAGAGAATCCTGCACGAGGACTCGCAAGTCCCTTTTCACCTCTGGTTTTTTAATTTTCTCCCAGTTAGCAGATAGTCTACACATGATCATACACTTCCCTGCACTGTATTCCAACTGCCACTTCTTTGCCCATTCTCCAAATCTGTTTAAGTCCTTCAATAGACTTCCTGTTTCCTCAACACCACCTGCCTCTCCATCTATCTTTGTATCATCTGCAGACTAGGCCACAAAGCCATCAATTCAAAGCAAGCCAGGATTATTTATTGTCTATTTTAGAGATACAGTGCAGAGCAGACCCTTCTGGCCATTGAAACTGCATCGCTCCAGTAACCCTCAACAAACCTGTCAACCCTAATCTAATCATGGGAAACTTTACAAAGACCAATTCACCTACCCGGTACGTCTTTGGACAGTGAGAGCAAACCCGAGGACCCAGAGAAAACCTACAAATTCCATGGAGAGGATGCACAGAGGCTCCTTACGGAACAGTGGCGGAATTGAACTTCAAACTCCAGAATGCCCTAAGCTGTAATAGTGCCACGCTGACCTCTACTTGATCGAGGCGCCCATTTATTTTTCTATTTTGTCATCAGAACCAATTTGCATAATTTCAGAACATGTTTTTACTAAATGTTTTACTCTGATTGGATTTGAGGATGCTGGCATTTGAGAGGTAAAGTACAATCACAATCTCTTTGAGAAAATTTCAAGTCCTGGTACATTTTGTACCTTTGCGAATACAGCCATTCACTTCATTAGAATAATTATGCACATGTTTCTCAGCCTGTAGTTCATACACTGAATGCAGAATAATGTGACAGAATTCTATTGCTGAACTATTACCTGCTGTAAAATTTATCTGATAAAGTATAAGTCCACTTTAACCATATAACCATATAACAATTACAGCACAGAAACAAGCCATCTCAGCCCTTCTAGTCCGTGCCGAACTCTTACTCTCACCTAGTCCCACTGACCTGCACTCAACAAATAACCCTCCATTCCTTTCCTGTCCATATAGCTATCCAATTTAACTTTAAATAACAACATCGAACCTGCCTTTACCACTTCTGCTGGAAACTCATTCCACACAGCTATCACTCTCTGAGTAAAGAAGTTCCCCCTCATGTTGCCCCTAAACTTTTGCCCTTTAACTCTCAACTCAACTCCTCTTGCTTGAATCTCCCCCACTCTCAATGGAAAAAGCCTATCCACATCAACTCTATCTATCCCCCTCATAATTTTAAATACCTCTATCAAGTCCCCCCTTCAACCTTCTATGCTCCAAAGAATAAAGACCTAACTTGTTCAACCTTTCTCTGTAACTTAACCCACGTAACATTCTAGTAAATCTTCTTTGTATTCTCTTAATTTTGTTGACATCTTTCGTATAATTTGGTGACCAGAACTGTACACAGTACTCCAAATTTGGCCTTACCAATGCCTTGTACGATTTCAACATTACATCCCAACTCCTATGCTCAATGCTCTGATTTATAAAGGCCAACATACCAAAAGCTTTCTTCACCACCCTATCCACATGAGATTCCACCTTCAGGGAACTATGCACCATTATTCCTAGATCCCTCTGTTCTACTGCATTCTTCAATGCCCTACCATTTACCATGTATGTCCGATTTTGATTAGTCCTACCAAAATGTAGCACCTCACATTTATCAGCACTAAACTCCATCTGCCATCTTTCAACCCACTCTTCTAACTGGCCTAAATCTCTCTGCAAACTTTGCAAATCTACTTCATTATCCACAACTCCACCTATCTTAGTATCATCTGCATACTTACTAATACAATTTACCACCCCATCATTCAGATCATTAATATATATGACAAACAACATTGGACCCAGTACAGATCCCTGAGGCACACCACTGGACACCGTCCTCCAATCTGACACACAGTTATCCACTACTACTCTCTGGCGTCTCCCATCCAGCCACTGCTGAATTCATTTTACTACTTCGATATTAATACCGAATGATTGAACCTTCCTAACTAACCTTCCATGTGGAACATTGTCAAAGGCCTTACTGAAGTCCATATAGACAACATCCACCGCTTTACCCTCGTCAACTTTCCTGGTAACCTCTTCAAAAAATTCAATAAGATTTGTCAAACATGACCTTCTACGCATAAATCCATGCTGACTGTTCCTAATCAGACCCTGTCTATCCAGATAATTATATATACCATCTCTAAGAATACTTTCCATCAATTTACCCACCACTGACATCAAACTCACAGGCTGATAATTGCTAGGTTTACTCTTAGAACCCTTTTTAAACAATGGAACAACATGAGCAATACACCAATCCTCCAGCACCATCCCAGTTTCTAATGACATTTGAAATATTTCTGTCAGAGCCCCTGCTATTTCCACACTAACTTCCCTCAAGGTCCTATGGAATATCCTGTCAGGACCCGGAGACTTATCCACTTTTATATTCCTTAAAAGCGCCAGTACTTCCTCTTCCTTAATCATCATAACTACCCTACTTGTTTCCGTTACCTTACACAATTCAATATCCTTCTCTTTAGTGAATACCGAAGAAAAGAAATTGTTCAAAATCTCCCCCATCTCTGATTCTCTAAGGGACCAATTTTATCCCTCACTATCCTTTTGCTATCAATATAACTGTAGAAACCCTTTGGATTTATTTTCACCTTACTTGCCAAAGCAACCTCATATCTTCTTTTAGCTTTTCTAATTTCTTTCTTAAGATTCTTTTTACATTCTTTATATTCCTCGAGCACCTCATTTACTCCAAGCTGCCTATATTTATTGTAGATCTCTCTCTTTTTCCGAACCAAGTTTCCAATATTCCTTGAAAACAATGATTCTCTCAAACTTTTAACCTTTCCTTTCAACCTAACAGGAACATAAAGATTCTGTACCTTCAAAATTTCACCTTTAAATGACCTCCATTTCCCTATTACATCCTTCCCATAAAACAAATTGTCCCAATCCACTCCTTCTAAATCCTTTTGCATCCCCTCAAAGTTAGCCTTTCTCCAATCAAAAATCTCAACCCTGGGTCCAGTCCTATCCTTCTCCGTAATTATATTGAAACTAATGGCATTGTAATCACTGGACCAGAAGTGCTCCCCAACACATACCTCCGTCACTTGCCCTATCTCATTCCCCCACAGGAGATCCAACACTGCCCCTTCTCTAGTTGGTACCTCTATGTATTGCTGCAAAAAACTATTTAATAGAGGTTTGATTTTCATCTCTTGGCACATTAATGGTCTTCCTAGTTAGAGTACATGTAGTTACATGATTACTGATTATAAAAACTGCAGAGCATCATAGAAATAGCCAACAGAGATGGAAACCATTTGGCCCATCATCAATAATTGTGCTGCTGGTTCTTTGAAAGGACAGCTTAACTAATTCCACACTGACTTTTGTTTCCCATCTCTCCTCCCTGCCCCACACAATCTTCCCCTTGATTTTGTTTTCTTTTTCAAGTATTTATCCAATTTTTGTTTAGAAAGTTACTACTGAATTTACTTTCAACATCTGCCCAAGTTCGAGATTGCACGTCATGACAATTAGCTGCATAAAAAATGTATTCTCCCCAAGTAGGATTCCTGGAACAAATTCTTCTAATGGAAACAGTTTTGCTCTCTCCCATTTTATTTATCAAAATGTTAAGTAGGAAAAATCCACTTTTGAACTGACTGATCAGAACAATCAATAATGCAAGTGGTGGTGGTGGGAATTGTCTAAGTATGTTCAAACCTCAAAGTTCAAAGTAAATTTTATTATCAAAGTACATATATGTCACCATATACAACCCTGAGATTCATTTTCCAGTGGGCATACTCAGCAAATCTATAGAATAGTAATTGTGCAACAGGATATACACATCCCAAAGAGGAAGGAGTAATCTGAAGGAAAGTTGACACAACCGTGGCTAACAAGCCAACATAAAAGTGCAAAAATTAGTGGGAAGTTAGAGGATTGGGAAACTTTCAGCTATCAACAGAAGGCAACTAAAAAGTTGCTAAGAATGTAAAGATAAAATAGGAAAGGAAACTAGCCAATAATATTCAAGAAGCTCCCAAAAGTTTCTTCAGATACATAATGTGTAAAAGAGAGGTGAAGGTAGATATCGGACTGCTAGAAAATGATGCTGAGAGGTAATAATGGGGGACAACAAAATGGTGGATGAACTGAATAAGTATTTTGCATCAGTGTTCATTGTGGAAGACACTAGCAGTATGGTGCAATTCCAGGTATCAAGGGTCATGAAGTGTGTGAAGTTACTATAACTAGAGAGAAGGTTCTAGGGAAGCTGAAAGGTATGAAGTTAGGTAAGTCACTTGGACCAGATGGTGTACACCCCAGAGTTCTGAAAGAGGTGTCTGATGAGATTGTGGAGGCATTAGTAATGATCTTTCAAGAATCACTGGATTCTGGAATGTTTCTGGAAGACTGGAAAATTGCAAATGTCATTTGACTCTTCAGGAAGGGAGAGAGGCAGAAGAAAGGAAACTATACGTCAGTTAGTCTGGTGTCAGTGGTTGGGAAGATGTTGGAGTCGATTATTAAGGATGAGGTATCAGGGTACTTGGAGGCACATGATAAAATAGGCTGTAGTCAGCATGGTTTCCTCAAGGAAAAATCTTGCCTGACAAATCTGTTGGAATTCTTTGAAGAAATAATAAGCAGGATAGAAAAAGGAGAACCGGTTCATGTGTTTACTTGGATTTTCAGAAGGCCTTTGACAAGCTGCCACATATGAGGCTGCGTAAAAAGCTACGAGACCATGGTATTACAGAAAGGAGTCTAGTATGGATAAAGCAGTGGCTGATTGGCAGGAGGGAAAGTGTGGGCATAAAGGGAGCCTTTTCTGGTTGGCTGCTGGTGACTAGTGGTGTTCCACAGGGGTCTGTGTTGGGACCGATTCTTTTTACTTTATATGTCAATGATTTGGCTGATGGAATTGTTGGCTTTGTTGAAAAGTTTACAAACAATATGAAGATAGGTGAAGGGGCATGTAGCTTTGAACAGATAGAGAGGCTACAGAAGAACTTAGACAGATTAGGAGAATGGGCGAAGAAATGGCAGATAGAATACCGTGTCAGGAAGTGTATAGTTATGCACTTTGGCAGAAGAAATGAAAGGGTTGACTCCTTTCTAAATGGACAGAAAATATAAAAAATTGAGGTTCAAAGGGACTTTGGAGTCCTTGTGCAGGATTCCCTAAAGTTTAATTTTCAGGTTGAGTCTGTGGTGAGGAAGGCAAATGTGATGTTAGCATTCATTTCAAGAGGACTAGAATATAAAAGCAAGGATGTAATGTTGAGACTTTATAAAGCACTGGTGAAGCCTCACTTGAAGTATCGTATTGTGAGCAGGTTTGGGCCTCTTATCTTAGAAAGGATGTGCTGAAACTGGAAAGAGTTCAAAGGAGGTTCACAAAAATAATTCCAGGATTGAATGGCTTATCATATAGAGGGCTTGATGGCTCTGGGCTTGTATTCACTGGAATTCAGAAGAATGAGGGGTGACCTAATTGAAGCCTATCAAATGGTGAAAGGACCTGATAGAGTGGATGTGGAGAGGATGTTTCCTATGGTGGAAAAGTTTAAGACCAGACGATACAGCCTCGTAATAGAGGGGTGTCCTTTTAAAATGGAGATGAGGAAGAATTTCTTTAGTCAGAGTGATGAATCTGTGGAATTCTTTGCCGCAGGCAGCTGTGGAGGCCAAGTGCTTATGTATGTTTAAGGCAGAGATTGATAGATTCCTGATTGGTCAGGACATGAAGAGATACAGGGAGAAGGCAGGAGATTGGGGCTGAGAGGAACATTGGATCAGCCATGATGAAACTTCCACCCACATCTATAGAAGTTTGTCAAAGTTTTAGATGTCATGCGAATCTTTCCACTCTCCTCAGGAGGTCAAGGTGCTCCTGTGTTTTCTTCGCAAATGCACTGATGTGTTGGGTCCAGGACAGATTCTCTGAAATAGTAACACCCAAGAATTTAAAGTTGCTAACCTTCTCCACCTTGGATCCTTTGGATCCTCCGATGAGGACTGGCTCATGGAACTCTGGTTTGCTTCTGTATAACATCTTCATTTAAAAGCATGCCATTCTGCTCCATGAACTGCATAGCATTCAATAAGTATATAGAGTTGGCCATATGATCTTTAAATTTCCAGATAATGGGCTGGCTAAGAAAACAACAACACTCTAAAATTGCATCCCTTTATTCCCTATGCCTCCCAGTTTGAATCATTCACAAAATCCACGTCTAAGCTGGTGACTGGTGCAGTTTTTATCTGAAAATGTTGCGACTTCAAGGATAAACCACCAATGTATGTAATTGACCAAGAATTAAGGCGTAAAGTGATTGGGTTGTCCGCATTAACTACCGATACAGGGAATGGGAAATGACCTGGCTTTAAAGCAATGCACACAGAATGCTAGAAGAGCTCAGCAGGCCAGGAAGCATTAATGGAAAAAGGTAAATGGTGAACTTTTCAGGCAGAGACCAATCTTCAGGACTGATGAAGGGTCTTGGCCTGAAACATTGGCACTTTACTCTTTTCAACAGATGCTGCCTGGTCTGCTGAGTTCCTCCAGCATTTTGTGCTTGTTGCTTTGGATTTCCAGCATCTGTTGACTTTCTCATGTGGGCTCCTTCATAAGGTAACAAACCCAAACTGGAGTGGGTAAGGAAGGTGTCAAGTTTGTACCACGATTGGGTTTGGTACCCTGATAAGTGAAAACCATGCCAAAGGTCACTCAGTAATTGTGTTCATGAATAATATCAACCTATATTAACCTGTGTTGTTAAGAAGGTGTATGGTGCAATGGCCTTCATCCACTGTGGAACTGAGTTCAAGAGCCATGAATTAATGTTACAGCTAAATAAGACCCCATATGGAGTACTGTGTTCAGTTCTGGTCACCTCACTACAGGAAGGATGTGGATACTATAAAGAGAGTGTAGATGAGATTTACAAGGATGTTGCCTGGATTGGAGAGCATACCTTATAAGAATAGGTTGAGTGAACTCAGCCCTTTCTCCTTGGAGCGATGGAGGATGAGAGGTGACCTGATAGAGGTGTATAAGATGATGAGAGGCATTGATCGTGTGGATAGTCAGAGGCTTTTCCACAGGGCTGAAATGACTAACATGAGGGGACATAGTTTTAAGATGCTTGGAAGTAGGTACAAGGGGGACGTCAGAGGTAAGTTTTTTTTATACAGAGAGTGGTAGGTGCAATGAATGCACTGACAGTGACGGTGGTGGAGGCGGATACAATAAGGTCTTTTAAGAGACTCTTAGATAGGTGCATGGAGCTGAGAGAAATAGAGCGCTATGTGGTAGGGAAATTCTAGGCAGTTTCTAGAATAGGTTACAAGGTTGGCACAGCATTGTGGGCCGAAGGGCCTGTAATGTGCTGTAGATTTCTATATTCTATGTTCTATATGTTGAGGCAGAGGGCCTCACCTTTCCAATGCCTAATGAAAGGGTGGTGAGGATGCAAGGCAAAGGGCGCATTTATATTTAATCAAAGTTGAGCATGAGGAGATAGGCTGGAACAAACAGTAAATGGACAAAGCTTGGATATACAGAAAGAAAAGCTAACGAAAGGGTTACCCAGTCTGTTGCTCCCTTTTCTGAAGAAACATTGCCATGGTAACAGTAGGCACAAAAGCTGATAAACTGAATCTGACTTGCAGTAAGTCATCTCAAAATAAATGACATTTCTTCTTACGGTACAAAAATACACTATAATTCACAGATTCTGATCTGAATCTTTGATTTAAGCCCAGTATTGCTGAAGGATTTTTTTAACTCATAGTTAATTATGAGTAATACTTATGAAACAATGTTTGTGATGGCTACGGGTGATGGTCAAAAGTTATATTTTACAAATATGTAATACAGGTGATGGTCAGTAATAGCTTTTCTTCGCCTAGGGTCACTGAAGATGCAGGTTCAAAACAAACAATTCCATTACAATTCATGCATCAGGACTGTTAGCGTCGCACGAGCACCTTGCTCGATCCTTCAGCAAGTACCACCCTGCCTCCTGCTATTCCAAGACCTCACCGTACAACATCTCAAACAGAAGAAAAATTGCAGATGCTGGAAACCCAAGCAACACACACAAAATGTTGGAGGAACTCAGCAGGCCAGGCAGCATCTATGGATAAAAGTACAGTGGACGTTTTGTTGACATATTTATGTTTCACTGCTTTCCTATCCTAATTGGAAGGCTCAATATGACTTAAAAGGGCCACTTATTATTTCTGTATTGATTGAATAGTCATAGTTGGAATAGGTGGCTTCTACACAGGATCAAAATAAACTGCAGAGTTGTAAACTCAGTCAGTTCCATCATGGCACTAGTCTCTGTAGTAACCAGGACATCTTCAAGGAGCGATGCCTCAAAAAGGTGGTGTTCAGCATTAAGGACCCCCATCACCTATGGCATGTCTTGTACTCATTGTTAACATCAGGAAGGAGGTACAGGAGCCTGAAGACACTCATTCAACGATTCAGAAACAGCTTCTTCCCCTCCGTCATCCAACTTCCACCATCCATTGTACTGCTGCTGCAAAGACGACAAATTTTACGACACATGCCGGTGATATTAAACCTGATTCTGATTCTGAGAGCCCATGGTGACCAAGTTGCCTAAAGAGACAGTCCTATTTGCCTGTGTTTGGCTTATATCCCTCTAAATCTTTCCTATCCATGTACCTGTCCAAATACCTATAATTTATAAACATCAGAGATTCTGCAGATGCTGGAAATCCAAAGCAACACACACAAAGAGCTGGGAGATCTCAGCAGGTCAGGCAGTATCCATGGAAATGAATAAACAATCGACATTTTGGGCCAAGACCTTTTTCAGGACTGAGAAGGAAGGAGGAAGACATGAGAATAAAAAGGTGGGGTGAGAGGCAAGTTGAATAGCTAGAAGGTGATAGGTGAAGCCAGGTGGGTGGAAAAGGTAAAGGGCTGGGGAAGAAGGAATCTGATAGGAGAAGGGAGTGGACCACAGGAGAAAGGGAAAGAGGAGGGGACCCAGGGAGAGATGATAGGCAGGTGAGAAGTGGTAAGAGGCTGGAGTGGGGAATAGAAGAACTGGGGATGGGGAGGAAGTTTTTTTTACCCGAAGAAAAATTAATATTCATGCCATCAGGTTGGAGGCTGCACAAATAGAAAATCAGGTGTTTCTCCTCCACCCTGAGAATGGCCTCATCTTTGCACAAAAGGAGGCCATGGACCAATATGTTGGAATGGGAATGGGAATCAGAATTAAAATGCTTGGCCGTTGGGAAATTCCACTTTTGCCAGATGGAGTGGAGGTGCTCAATGAAGCAGTTCCCCAATTTACGACGGGTCTCACTAATGCAGAGGAGGCCACATCAGGAGCACCTGACACAATAGATGACCCCTGCAGATATACAGGTGAAGTGTTGCCTCACCTGGACGGACTGTTTGGGGCCCTGAATGGAGGTGAAGGAGGAGCTTACTGGGCAGGTGTAGCGCATTGGCTGCTTGCAGGGATAAGTGCTGGGAGGGAAATTAGTAAGGAGGGATGAATTGACAAGAGAATCACAGAGGGAGCAATCCCTGCAAAAAGTGGAGAGGGGAGGTAAAGATATATTTAGTGGTATGATCCCTTTGGAGATGGTGGAGATGGCCTTTAACTTAGGTGTGATTGTTACTAATGAGGGGGAGTGAAAGCTAAAAAACCTGATGAAGTTGAGAGGAACACTTTTCTCAGGAATGCAATGAACTCTGGGGATTTCTATAACTTTGACCAATTGCCACCAGGATGACTCTGTCCAAGCACAACCCCATGTCTCCTCCTTGGCCTGTATTCTGGAGAAGCCAAGCTCCATCAGCAGTACCTGTTGTAGGAAAAGAAAGTAGCATTTAATATCTAAAGTTCATAAATGTATTGATGACAGCCTTATTTCATTGAAGTGTCCTGCTGCTTTCAATCTTGTGTGTAGTCCAGAGTTCCCTTTTATGTATTGATCATTAAGAATCTTCTAAAAAGTCATATGGGTGATGGGACAGAGATACATCTCTACCAAAGGAGGTGTAAGCCACTCCTTCCCTCCGCTAGCCTGCAGGTCACCCTTGGGCAAGGAGTACCACCTATTTAGCCCACCCCACCCCCGATCAGGGTCACGTGAAGCCATGGGGGCAGGTGGTGGATGGTTGTACGAGCAGCTGGTGCATATCACAAGTCCTGGTTATGTGACCACTGACACCAGGCAGACAATCTCTGAAGAGTATTGATAATATCTGGGAGTCACCTGTCATGAAAAGACACTGCCCAGAAAAAAGGCAACAGCAAACCACTTCTGTAGAAAAATTTGCCAGGAACAATCATGATCAAGACCATGATTGCTGACGTCAAACAGCATGGCACATAATGATGATGATGAAAAAGTCAGATGTATATCTTACATTGGTCTAAGCTACACACATAAAATGCTGGAGGAACTCAGCAGGCCAGGCAGCATTTATGGAAAATAGTATAGTCGACGTTTCGAGCCGAGACCCTTCTTAGGACTTCCTCATCTCTGTTCTGAATGGGCATCCCTCTGTTCTGAGTCTGTGCCCTCCGGTCCTAGTCTCTCCCACTATAGGAAACATCTTCCCCACATCCACTCCATCTAGACCTTTCAATATTACACGGGTTTCAATGAGATCCACCCTCATTCTTCTAAATCCACTGAGTACAGGCCCAGAGTCATCAAATGCTCCTCATACATTAACCTTTTCACTTGTGGAATCATTCTCGTGAAACTCCTCTGGACCCTCTGCAATGCTGGCACATTTTGTCTTAGGTAAGGGTCCAAAACTGTTACAATACTCTAAGTGCAGTCTGACCAATGCCTTATGAAGCCTCAACAATGCAACTTTGCTTTTATGTTCTAGTCTTCTTCAAATGAAAGCTAACATTGCATTTGCCTTCTTTAGCACCAATGCAACCTGCAAGTTAACCTGTAGGGACTCCTGCACGTGGACTCCTAAGATTTTTGAATTTTCTCCCCTTTAGAAACTAGCCTGTGCCTTTATTCCTTCTACCAAATTGCATGGTCATACACCTTCCTACACTATATTCCATCTGCCGCTTCTTTGACCATTCCCACAATCTGTCTAAGTCCTTCTGCAGACTCCCTGCTTCCTCAGCATTACCTTCCACCTATCTTCATATCATCTGCAAACCTGGCTACAAAGGCATCAATTCTGTCATCCAGATCATTGACATAAAACGTGAAAAGAAGTGGTCCCAATACCAACCACTGCAGAACACCACTGGTCATTAGCAGCAGATCAAAAAAAGCCCCATTTATTCCCACTCTTTGCCTCATTCCAATCAGCCAATATTCTTTCCATGCTAGTATCTTTCCTGTAATACCATGGGCTCTTATCTTGTTAGGCAGCCTCATGTGTAGCACCTTGTCAAAGGATTTCTGATCCAAGTGCACAGATTCTTGAAGAGTAGAGTGACATTTGCAATTTTCCAGTCATTCAGAACCATTGCAGAATCTAGTGATTATTGAAAGATCACTATAGGCCTCTACAATCTCTTTAGCTACATTTTTCAGAATCCTTGAGTGTAGTCCATCTGGCACAGATTACTTACCTATGTTCATCCCTTTCAGCTTCTTCTTCCACAGTAAAAACTGATGCAAAAACCTTAGTTCATCTGCCATTTTTGTCCCCCATTACTACTTCTCCAGTGTCATTTTCCAGCAGTCCGATACCCACTCTTGCCTCTTATGCTTTATATATCTGAAAAATCTCTTGGTATCCTCTATGGTTATATTGGCTAGTTTACCTTCATATTTCTTCTTTTTAGTTCCTGTGACATTTTTAGTTGCCTTCTATTGGTTTTTAAGAGCTCTCAAGCCCTCCAGCTTCCCACTAATTTTGCTCTATTGTATGTCCCTTCTTTTGCTTTTATATTGGCTTTGACTTCTCTTGTCAGCCACGGTTGCATCATCCTACCTTTAGAACAGGGGTCCCCAACCTTTTTTGCACTGCGGACCGGTTTAATATTGACAATATTCTTGCGGACCGGCCGACCGGAGCGGGGCGGGTGGTAGGGTTGCCAACAAACAAGAGTAGAAGTCAAATGCGTTGTTTACCCAAAAGACTACAATGCCCATGAAGCCTTGCGCGAGCACCAATGCGCATGCGTGTCGTGACCAGCCGATTTCTCCCCCCCCCCACCTCCCAAGCAAATCCTTTTTCGCGATTCTGTTCGTGGGGGTGGGTGTTAATCACTACCGGAATATAGGTGATAAGTGGGTAATGCACTCAATTTTGTTTCTAAAAGGGTTTATTATCTAATGAATTTAATATTAAAAACACAGCGCATATTTTCCTCGCATGAATATAGCGATAAGTCAATTATCAGGGGAGCTTGAAGTGTTGAACGAACTTCCAGTAGAAGTGGCAGAAGCAGGTTCGATATTATCATTTAAAGTAAAATTGGATAGGTATATGGACAGGAAAGGAATGGAGGGTTATGGGCTGAGTGCAGGTCGGCGGGACTAGGTGAGAGTAGCGTTCGGCACGGACTAGAAGGGGAGAGATGGCCTGTTTTCGTGCTGTAATTGTTCTATGGTTATATAGGTCACTTATAAGTCAACAGCATCATAACATTTTAAGTAATATTTGGATATTAAACGCACAGCACATATTTTCCCCGTATGAACATATAAAATCATTGCAACACACCAATATTGCTGAATCAGTGGGAGCCCTGGGCTTGTTTTCCTACAACGAGACGGTGCCATCGAGGGGTGATGGGAGACAGCGATACTCGAAGGGGGTTCCTTATGTCCAGTCTATTCCGCAATTTAGTTTTCGTTGCAGAAAAATGTTGGAAATGAAAGCAACGTTTTCAGTGCTTTCGTGGCTATCTCAGGATATTCAGCCCTGACTTTGATCCAGAATGCCGGCAGAGATGTTATGTCAAACATACTTTTCAGCCCGCCGTCATTTGCAAGCTCGAGGAGTTGATCGCCTTCCCGCCCTGACACGGATGACGCGCGGGTCATGACCTCACATGCGTAATGGATGACCAGTGGCCGTGACAGGGAATGAGGAAAGGTGCAGCTGACCAAACCATATCGCTGCCTCGCGGCCCGGTAGCGCATGCTCTGCGGCCCGGTAGTTGGGGATTGCTGGGATATGACAAGTTGGAGCAAGGCCTGGTATGGAAATAGCAATGTCTAAGAACAGAAAAGTCTGCAAAAAATGGTGGATAAGGCCCAGTCCATCACAGGCACTGCCCTCCTCAGTTTTGAACACATCTACAAGGAGAGCTGCCACAAGAAAGCAGCATCCATCATCGAGGACCCCTGCCATCCAGGCCACACTTCTTCTCACTGCTGACAATCGGAAGGAGGTGGAAGAGCCTCAGGACCACACCACCAGACTCAGGAACCCTAAAGCAACAGGTTGGAGAACAGTGGTGTAAGCTCCCAGTTATTGTTCCTGCTTTTTGCTTCATAGCAATTGGGCTACATGCACAAAAAAATTCAGTACCACTCAACCTAATTTCTAACTAATGTCTTTCTAAGGCATTAAAATATCCCACAGTAAAATACTCTTGCTAAGTTATGAGAGGCATGGACAGGAGACAGCCAGAATCTTCCTCGTGGGATAGAAATGTCAAATAATAAAGGGCATGCATTTTAGAAGTGAGAGGGAAAATCTAGAGGAACTGTGTGGGTTATGGTTTTCATACAAAGGTAGTGAGTGCTTGAATGGGATGCAGGGCTGGTGGTGGGGGCGGATACAAAAATGGTGTTTAAGAGGCTGTTAGATAGGCATGTGGATGTTCAGGGAATGGAGGGATATGGATGATGTGTGGGCAGAAGAGATTGAATTTAGTTCAGCATCGTGTCCAGTGTAGACATTGTGGGCCATAGGCTTTGTTCTCCTGTGCTGTACTCTTCCACATTCTACGTTCTAAGTGGATTAAACTAAGCAAAAATGTGATATCAAGTCAGAGAAGGGCCCTCCTGACAAAAGGCATTCAACTTGAAATGTTAACGTTGTTGTTTCTCCTTCCACAGAAGCTGCCTGATCTACTGAGTGCATCTAGATTTCCTGTATTTACAAAGTTTTGATCTTCACATGAGGAAATAATAGCCAACAGGAATAAGCCAAAACATAAAACAGGTTGGTATGAGGTAGGAGTAAAGTAGCTGAAAAGCTGTTATAAGGTTGAGTTTACTGTATTCATAGCTATAAAGGAAAAAAAGAACATTTGTTTATACACAGGAGGAACAACTTGAAACACAATACTATTAAACTGAAGAAAACAACATACAATTTCTCTGCAGCGGCCTGTATCCTGGATCTAAATCCTCTGCTTAATAACAAAGCAATAAGAAGGAAAATCTTGGGTTTGATAGTATCTTTTCCACTCATAGGATATTCGGAAGCATATTGCACCTGTAAGGCAATTCCAGCTGCAATGTGCACCAATCAGCATAGTGAAGTGGTCAAAACAGAAATACGATATCAACAAGCAGATCTTCTATTTTGAGCTGTGTTTGAAGGATAATTATCATTCAAGTCAGCATGATGAAGAATCCTTTGATGAAGTGACATTTTTTGCATTCATTCGTGAGGGACAACAAGACCTCAGCCATTGTCTCATCTGAAAGACAGCAACTCGCTGGTACTTGATTATAGTGTCAACTGAGTTTCAATAATCAATGTCTTTGAGTGGGACTAAATCTGCAAACTTCTGACTTAGACATAATATGTCTGCTACTTAATAATTTCCTCTTGACACTTAATTGCAATCATACCAAAATATTGTCAAAATCCCAGACTCTAATATATTTTAAATAAATTCTGCATTTAAATTGCACCTCATTTGACCTTGCAAAATCGAGTTATGTTCAGAAAGACAACATAATTTTTCTTTATGCAAACACGAAGAAATCTGCCGATGCTGGAAATTCAAGCAACACACACAAAATGCTGGTGGAACGCAGCAGGCCAGGCAGTATCTATAGGAAGAGGTACAGTCGATGTTTCGGGCCGAGACCCTTCGTCAGGGCTAATTGAAAGAAAAGATAGTAAGAGATTTGAAAATAAAATGAAAGTCGTATGTTTTTTAGCTTGGAGTGCTCAGCCCACATTGAAGGAATCAAAAGCAGTTGGCCTAGAAGTGCCCATGTGACCACTTTATTGTTGCAGTACGAAGAATTGCTTTCTATCAACACCATTCCAAGGTATCAGTAAGGGAACACAAGAGATTCTGCAGGTGCCGGAGATCTTGAGAAGCACACACAAAATGCTGGAGGAACTCTGCAGGTCAGGCAGCATCCATGGAAATGAATAAACAGTTAATGTTTCAGGCTGAGATTCTTTGTTGGTGCTGGAAAGGAAGGGGACAGAAGCCTGAATGAGAAGGTGAAGGGAAGGTGAAGGAGTATAAGGTAACAGGCGATAGGTGAGAATAATTGAGGGGGAAGGTGGGTGGGTGGAGGAGGGAAGGATGATGTGAGAAGCTGAAAGAGTTAAAGGGTTGAAAAAGATGGAGTCTGGTAGGAGAGGACAGTGGACCATGGAATAAAAAGTAGGAGGCAGGAATTGAGGGAGCTGATGGGCATGCCATGAAGAAATATCTTGAAAGCAATGATCATATCATAATTGGAATTCGAGTTAGTTTATTATTGTCACATGTAGTGAGATACAGTGAAAAGTTCATCTTGCATACTATTCATACGCATCAAATCTGGCAAAATCCAAGCCTCCTGATCTACACCTATAAAGTCTCCTTTTCTGACTTTTGGTTTTGGTTTATTATTGTTACATGAGATAAAAGAAGATAAGACAATAATGGAATGTAGAAAAGATGTACAAAGAAAATGCAGTGCAGGTGGGCAATAAGGTGCAAGATCATAACAATGCAGATTTTGAGGTCAAGGATCCATAAATAGCATTGGCCAATCATAGAAGACCCAGTTTCATTAGGGTTGGATCAGAACTGACGTATAAAATCTGGAATCAAATTCCACCGAATACAGAGGCTGTAAATCAAAGTTAAAAACAGAAAATGCAGGAAACACTCAGTAGGCCAGGCAGCATCTGTCAAGTGGAAATCGGTTAATGTCTGTAACTCATGTTAGTAGTGAGAAGGAGAGAAATGAAGTTAGTTTTCAGTTAGCAGAGAAGGTGTAGGTGGGAAGATAATACAGTGGTGTTAAAAAGTTTGTGAACCCTGTCGAATTTTCTCCATTTCTGCATAAGTATGACCTAAAATGTGACCAGATCTTCACCTAAGCCCTAAAACCAGATAAAGAGAATCCAGTTAAATAAATAACACAAAAACATTATACTTGTTCATTTATTTAATGAGAAAAAATACCCAATATTACATGTATTTGATAGAAAATGTAGCTTCAACTCTGGGACGTTGGTGGGTTTCCTTGCATGAACTGCTTGCTTCATGTCCTTCCACAATATTTTGATGAGATTAAGTTCAGGACTTTGACTCAGCCATTCCAAAACACAAATTTTCTTTTTAAACTATTCTGTTGTTGATTTATGCTTGTCTTTCAGATCATTATCCAACTTCTACTAAACTTCAGGTGATGGACTGCTATCCTAACACTCTCTATAAAATGTCTTAAAACAATTTTGAATTCATTGTTCGCTCAACGATTGCAAGTTGTCCAGGCCCTGAGGCAGTGAAGCAGCCCCAAACGATGATGCTCCTTCCATCATGCTTCATAGATGGGATGAGGTTTTGGTGTTGGTGTGCAGTACCCTTTTCCCACCAAGCATAGCAATGTGCATTTCTGCTAAAAAGTTCAACTTTTGTCTCATCTGTCCACAGAACATTGACCCAGAAGTGTTGTAGATCATCCAAGTGGTTTTTTTCAAACTTGAGATGTGCAGCAATGTTTTTTTTTGGAGAGCAGTGTTTCTCCCGTGAAAAGAACACCATTCTTGTTCAGTGTTTTTCTTATAGTGGACACAAGAACAGAGACTTTAGCAAGCTCTAGAGATTTCTGCAGGTCCTTTGCTGTAACCTTTGGGTTCCTTTTCATCTCCTTCAGCATTGCACAGTATGCTCTTGGTGTGATCTTTGCAGGATGCCCACTGCTAGGGAGAGTAGCAACAGTACTGAGTTTCCTCCATTTGGAGACAATTTCTCTTACTGTAGGCTGATGAAAACTCAGGTCTTCAGAAATGCTTTTGTAGCTTTTTCCAGCTTCATGCATCTCTACAATTCTTCTTCTAAGGTCCTCTGAAAGTTGTTTTGATTGAGGAATGGTGCACATAAACAGATCTTTCTTGGGAAGAGCAGGCTTTGTCAGTAACCTGACCTTGTGTGTCTTTTTTAAAGGGCCGGGCACCTCAGACACTGCCTAGAAGAAGATAATGGCAAACTGCTTTTGTAGAAAAATTGCCAAGAACAATCATGGTCATGGAAAAACCGTGATCGCCCACGTCATACGACACAGCATATAACGAACGAACAATGAACAGGTTAGTATTGTTTCATGAACCAAGGTTCAGTGAAAAACTTAGTTTTATAACCCATCCATACAAATAGTTCTTTGAGGTAGTAAAAGGAAAAAACAAGAACATTGTCCTTTAATATTCTTAATTACGTGTTGGATTTATTGTAAACCATTTTCTATTCATAAGTCTCTAAAAAAAAACTGCAGATGTTGGAAAACAGAAGGAAAAACAGGAAAACCTGAAATACTTAACAGATTATATATGGCACCTGCCCTCCAAGAGGACCACAAACTTGTCATAGGGTCTGGAGGCTTGTGTGCCTCAATAACCCAGCAAGCTATGTTGGCTGGAATCAGGTCCTTCTTGTTTGGCTTTTGGTAGGGTCACCCATGCCAAACAGGTCACAAGGTAGAGGGATCCACCAGTCCTCCAGATTCAGGAGTTCATCTCAGGGCTAAAAGTCCTGATTGGTAAAACAAAACTGTTACGGAAACAGCAATGAAGAATCCTTCTCCACCTGAGTGCGACGGCATTCCTGAGTCTCCATCCGGGACTTGCCTGACTGTCAGTAGTGAAAACTGAGAGGAAGCTCTGACACGATGAAGGAAGCCCTGGACACTGCCAGAGATGGGGGACCTTCATTGCAGCCTAACCACCAGTGGCGTAACAAGCAGTAAGTAAATACAGCACCTGTGGTATTAGAAACAAGACTAGTGTTTGAGGTTAAAGATCTTCATACTTTTTATTCTATGTTTTTCACAATGACTTTGAATCATTTTACCTTTGTTTATGCCTTAAACTACTTCATAATCTAAAAGAAAATTTGAACAAGAGAACAATTGCAATGCAATTTACAGGTGATCCACACTGCAGCTATAGTGGGAGCAGTGGAGTGGTGTTCCAAAGAGGAAAAGGAACTAATTTGTGTGGTGGACAGGGTCTCAAACAGGCCAGCTGCTTTGTCGCAGATCCAGGCACAGATTGACAACCATATTGGTAGATCCAGAGTCACACATTGGCCAGGCTGGGGAAAGACTAAAAGGCGAGGCACAGTGCTCTGGCTGTGAAGGTGACGGATCCCTATCGCATCGTGGTGGGTGTCAGGAGGCTCGGGAGTGTTGAGGGGTTCCTGGCTGTGCTAACACCCAGTCAGCTGGAATTACGCTTTGGACCTAAGTTCTGAGATTCTTCTCGGGAGAGTGTCCCGCATAATGTGAGCTGTCTTATGGAGATGCTTACTGTGCCTTTCCGTGACGTGCTGTTTCTTGCACGGACAGCTCCTGCACATCTTTAACTTCCTTGCCTTCATCTGCTGACCAGACTCACTGTGGCAGTCTGTTTTACCAACTAGCAGTGGAGACTTCCCCAGTGGAAGTCTCTTTATGCAGGAGTCCTTCCCCTGTACATTGGTGACCTGAGGTGGAAGGTGTTGCATCGAGCAGTACCGTACAACAGGTTTTTAAGCAGGTTCACAGATACCCCATCCACCTGTCCAATCTGTGGCTGGGAAGTATCAGTGTCCCACATTTATATGGAGTATTTGAGGTGTCAGTCCCTAGTTGCATATCTGAAGGGGCTGTTCCTCAGGTTTTGGTTACACTGATATATGGCACCCAATACAGAAGGGGGCAGGTCGCTCAGAGGAATTATTGGTGGGCTTGCTCCTGGACGTGGCCACGATGGCCATTCATGGGACCAGGCGGTACACAGACAAGGGCTCTGCCTTTCTTGCAGGGATACATTCATGCCCAGATGAACTTGGAGAGTGAGCACGCATTCACCATGGGTGCATTGGGGAATTTTCAGGAACGGTGGGTCCCCCAGGGAATTGGCTCTTTTATAGATAGTAATAATCATATTTTAATTTGAATTTGTTCAATGTCTTGTAAATACTTGATATCTGTATTTTAGTGTGAATAAACTTTTGTAGTTTTGGAAAAACTACAAAAGGACAAAAGGTTTCCTTCCTTAAAGGTCATTTGTGAACCAACTGGGTTTTTGGCTAAAACCCAGAAGTTTTGCAGTCATCATTACTGATTATCTTTTTTATTATTCAAAGTTATTAAATAAATTTAAATTTCACAGTTGCCATGGTGGGAGTTAGTATTATGTCTCTTGTTTCCTAGACAGGCCTCTGCATTATTAACTCAGAAGCTTATCTGCTCTTCCTCCACCCATCAAAGTTCCTGTGTATTCGAGCTGTGGTTATCCAGCTGGAGAATATTCCATTTCCCGTCTCCCATTATTAATTTGGGCAGGAGATCAGAAATTCATTGAGATGAGACATTTCCATGAAGTACAAATTGTAACTGAAGTATTTATCCAAAGACAAGTTCAATAGATTTATCAGAGTTCTTTTTTAGAGAAATCCCTGTGAAAAGAAGGCTCAGTTACTCTAATATTGTGCTCCTGATTTGGTGGCTTACTTTATTTTTGGCATCCATATGTGAATTAATTCATAATTAAATCTAACTAACATTTTTTGTCTTTAATCAGTCTAAAACCATGGTAATTCTACTTAGAAAATACTCAAGTATTCTGAATGATCTCATGTGAATTACATATCATAATCTGATTTAAAATTGGGAACTGTAATGCAGAGAAGATGTATGTAAAAAATGATTTGAATTATGGTCTGTTTATGTGAGCAATAATTTTCCTCAACAGTCAGTGTTGTGAATGTTCAACATGCAAATTGGACCTTCCTGTTTGATAAGATAGTAAGATTGAACTGACAGTAACTGTAGGAGCCATGTATCTATTTCCTGTCTGTCTGTATTGTATTTTGTGTTGCACGTTTTATGGGTTGCAGTAATTTGTCTCGTGGATTGGACATGGTAGAAGCAAATAAGTACAGTTATGCATTCATGCTTTGTGTACTTAGCTAGCTTAGTCTAGTTGAGAGGGAGTGAGCCGGGGCGATTGTTTTTTGTTGACCGGTTATTTACAATCTTCGCTTAGTTACACTTAATTACCCTAATTTGAATGCTAATTACTCTTATTCTGCTATATTACTAATTTAGTTCCACTAATTTTTTTTATTGCTATAAGATCGTTCATCTTTGCAATAAAGCATCACAATAAAGGATCGACTGCACTTTTTCAAGTTGGAGCTCAGTTTGGAAGCCCGTCATACAGTGTCAGCTCTCGTACTCAGTCTCGCAGCGGTTTTGGTTTGTTTGCAAATAACTGTTACAGAAACCATATTATCTATTTTTTGATGGTATTACTTGATGAAGAAAGATTGGTTAGGACAAAATCTCAAATATTCAAAAGATCCTTAAAATCCAACTAACATTTGGATTTTTAGGTATTGGAAAAAGATCAATGGTTGTAGGGAGATGGGGCTGAGGTAAAAGATCAGCCATAATTTTATTGGATTGTTAGGGAATGCATGAGGGACCGTTCTGCTTCTCTTTTTTATGCCCTTATGTTATTCATCTTCAGTATCTCACCGAAAGAACATCAGCAGACCAGCACGTTAATTAGAACATAGAATAGTACAGCACAGTACAGGCCCTTCGGCCCACAATGTTGTGCCGACTCTTAAACCCTGCCTCCCATATAACCTCCCACCTTAAATTCCTCCATATACTTGTCTAGTAGTCTCTTAAACTTCACTAGTGTATCTGCCTCCACCACTGACTCAGGCAGTGTATTCCACGCACCAACCACTCTCTGAGTAAAAAACCTTCCTCTAGTATCCCCCTTGAACTTCCCACCCCTTACCTTAAAGTCATGTCTTCTTGTATTGAGCAGTGGTGCCCTGGGGAAGAGGCACTGGCTATCCACTCTATCTATTCCTCTTAATATCTTGTATACCTTTATCATGTCTCCTCTTATCCTCCTTCTCTCCAGAGAGTAAAGCCCTAGCTCACTTAATCTCTGATCATAATGGATACTCTCTAAACCAGGCAGCATCCTGGTAAATCTCCTCTGTACCCTTTCCAATGCTTCCACATCCTTCCTATAGTGAGGCAACCAGAACTGGACACAGTACTCCAAGTGTGGCCTAACTGCAATTTTTTTGATTTGCATCTGAAAGAAGCATTGATCTTGGACTCCTGTTGTGCTCCTACCCTTGTGGTACTTGAGGTAAGTGATGGTCAAAGTCCATTTTCACCATTCATCTATTAATACTTGCAGTGAACAATGGTTTAGAACCATTTATATTGGCTGGGTCATCTTTGCTTTACATCAACATAGTGTCATGGGATGTTTCATGTCCACAGAATACAAAAGGCACTGGTTTAATTTCTCACCAGTAGTTACTGTCAGTAGTTGCTCTGCACTAAATGTCAGGCTGACTGTTGGACTTAAGTTCCTGCAAGGAGCAAGCCCCTGACCCACCTTTCTGAGATTCTGAGATGAGATCGGTTCCTCTGGGCCAAGACTGAAACATAATATTAGTAATAATAATAAGTTATTATTCTGAGCAGTGTCTTTAGAAGATGGGTGATCCCAGCCATTATCAATACTCTTCAGAGACAGCAGTGATTGCTTAGCCAGGACTAAACTAGACTAAACTTACCAATTTGATTAAGTTTTGTGACAAGGTGACAAGAGAGATTGAGGACGATAGGGCAGTGGATATTGTCTACATGGATGTTAGTAAGATGTTTGACAAAGTCCCTCATGGGAAGGTAATCCAGAAGGTTAAGATGCATGGAGCTCGTGGCGAATTGGCATGTGCATAGAAGACAGAGAGTAGTGGTTGAAGGGACTTATTCGAGCTGGAGGTCTGTGATCAGTGGTGTTCCGCAAGGATCCGCACTGGGACCTCTGCTGCTTGTGATGTATATAGATGACCTGGATGATAATGTCGATGGGTGGGTTAGTAAGTTTGCAGATGATACCAAGGTTGGTGGAGTTGTGGATGGTGCAGAAGACTGGCAAAGAATGCAGCACGATATGGACCAGTGCTGAGAAATGGCAGATGGAGATTAACTCAGATAAATGTGAAAAGTTGTATCTTGGTAGGGAAAATGCAAGAAGACAGCACACTGTTAAGGGAAAGATCCTTAACAGTGTTGATGAGCAGAGAGATCTTGGGATCCAAGTTCATAGCTCCTTGAAAGTGGCTACACAGGTCAATAGGGTGGTTCAATGGACAATAGGCAATAGGTGCAGGAGTAGGCCATTTGGCCCTTCAAGCCAGCACCGCCATTCACTGTGATCATGGCTGATCATCCACAACCAGTACCCCGTTCCTGCCTTCTCCCCATAACCCTTGACTCCACTATCAAGGTATTGAGTTCAAAAGTCAAGAGGTTATGTTGCAACTTTATAAAACTCTGGTTAGGCCACATCTGGAGTATTGCATTCAGTTCTGGTTGCCCCACTATAGGAAGGATGCTGAGGCTTTGGAGAGGGTGCAGAAGAGGTTTACCAGGATGCTGCCTGGGTTAGAGGACATGTGCTATCATGAGAGGCAGGATAAACTTGGGCTGTTTTCTCTGAAGAGTTGAAGGTTGAAGGAAAATCTGATAGAGGTTTATAAGGTTAGATAGAGTGGACAGAGTGTATCTGTTTCACAGGGTTGAAATGTCTAATACCAGAGGGCATGAATTGAAATCAGAGAGTGCAGGTTGAAAGGGGATGTGAGGAGTGAGTTTTTTACTCAGAGAGTGTGGATGCCTGGAATGTGTTGCCTGGTATGGTGTAAAGGCAAGTACATTAGGGGCTTTTGAGAGACGTTTGGATGGGCACATGGGTGTGAGGAAGATGGAGGGATATGGACATGGTGTAGGTAGGAGGGATTAGTGTTTGGGTGTTTTTGATTTGCTGTTTAGCTGGTTTGGCATCACATTGTGAACTGAATGGCCTGTTCCTGTGATGTACTGTTCCATGTTCGAGGGTAGAGACATACCTCCACCCTGCCCAGAAGAAGGCAATGGCAAGCCACTTCAGCAGAAGAATTTGCCAAGAACAGTCTTGGTCATGGAGACCATGATCACCCACATCATATGATGATGACATTGATGAAGAATTATTATTATTACAAAATATATTCATTGCCAAGCAATATACTTAGAAGTGACAGGTATATCTTCATCTTTTAGTTGTGTAATATGATTGGAGAGACATTGAGTTTAAAAATTTACACAAGGTACTCTATATCTGGAGTGTCTCTGTCTTTAATATAAAGATATGGTAATCAGAATCAGGCTTATATGAAATTTGTCATTTTGCGGCAGCAGTACATTGTAATACATAAAATTACTATAAGTTACAAGAATAAATAAAGTAAGTAAGTAGTGTGGAAGAGGAACAGTGAGGTAGTCTTCATGAGTTCATGAACTGTTCAGAAATATGAAGGCAGTGGGGTGGACGGGGAGACAAAGCTGTTCCTAAAACATTGTGTTTCCATCTTGAGAAGAGGGTCGTACAGAGAAGAGGGCATCCCCAGAATGTGAGCGTATTGTTCGATTTACAGTGTGCAAGACAAGTTTTTCACTCGATCTCAGCACGTGACAAAATTAAGCCAATTCCAACACCAATCCCTTGTAGCAGTTTCGCAGCCACATAGTGTTAAAGGTATAATGTTCAGAAAAAAATATAAATACATAAATTACACAAGAGTTGCACACGAAAAATCACAACTAGAACCAAAATGTAAACAAAGTTAATTTTTGCGCAAATATCAAAGTTGGTATCGTGTTACTATACTGAGGTGGTGATTAGACTTGTCAAGAAGGGAAGAATCTGTTCCAATATACAGTACGTGCTGCATGGGCCCTTCTTAATGACAGAAGTCGCATGTGGGAAATGCTGTTGAAATAGCTTGGGTATTGAACTAAAGTGCAGAAGGTTAACACTACAGTCACTGTGCATTGGTGGTGAATGTATAGGGTGTTTAATTGAGTGTATTGACACGGCTTCTGTTGTCTTGGATGGTGTTGCGCACTCATTCAAGTACGTAGAGAGCATTCCCCATGCTACTGGCTTATGATGACTTACAGGAGGTGAATCACTCACTACTGAATACTCAGCTTCTGACCCAGTCTTGTAGCCATTGTATTTATGTGGTACATCCTGTAGAATGATAAATTCTAACATATTGACGGTGATTGAATGTCAAAGTCAAAATGGCACCAGTGAATCTCGGGTGACATCCTTCAGATAGTCCACAAAACCATTCCTTTCACTTCTTTTACGTCTTCTTTTTATTTTAGGTATGTTTCTGGTACTGTTAAAGCCTGTGATCTACAGTTTGGAGATCAATTGAGAGATCTGTCACTTTCTGAGAAGATTCCAGGAGGCGAGCGCCCCCGAGGCCTAGAAGCTTAGAGATAGGGCGCAAGCCCATGATCTATTTTTCACCAATCTCGCTGATTAAAGCTTAGACGAAAATTAAAACATTGAGGCGCATGCAGAAGGTGAGTGTTCAGCACCATCTACCAGCCTCTCATTTGCTGCTGCCAGAGAAAGGCCCCTGCATTCTCTCTCCCTCGATGCTGTTGGAGGATAGTACCGAAATTCTGGATCTCCGATTTACCAATTAGACTGTAGTTCACTTGGACCCAGTTTTATGTTTTAATATTCTGTGTTTTTGCCCATTCTTTCTTGTTGTCATTTGTGCAATTTGGTTTTTTTTGCACACAGGTGGATGTTTGATTTTTTTTCTTTGAATGGCTTCCATGGCTTTCTTTGTTTTGTGGCTGTGGGAAGGCAAATCTCAGAGCTGTATACTGCATACTTACTTATACATACGCATACATACTTAATAAATGTACCTTGAACCTTGAACAAACATCATTTTGCAGGCACCACATGTAAGTTATTTCCCTTTGATGGAGAAGAATGAGACTAATTCTGTGAGTGGCCGGCTGATGTGTAACTAAATAATCCAGATCAGTGCCCAGATTAATGCAGCATAGATGATGCCTTCCCTCGAGAGCAGCTGGCTGTGCCAATCTACATTCATTAATATACTAAAGGGCAATTACAAGCTATACACTGATGATGTGAAGCTTGGGTGGCTGTGGTCTGGGGTGCAGTGGATGCTGTAACGTTGGCCTTCTGATGCTGCAATGTGATTGGATCCACAGATCTGGGGCTGGAAGGGATGAGCTCCATGCCCTGCAATGTCACTCTCGCACTCCACCGTGCCCTTTGATATTGTACTGCACGCACTACATCGAGCAGCTCAGTGTATACAATTCAGAGTTAGGTGGGCTGTTGCAGTGGGAGATGCAACTTTATACCAACTGCATGCTTTAAATCAAAGGCATATACTGAGGAGTAGGTGCATGTGGGAAATGTGATGAAGTATCTATATGTTGTCTTCAGTGGATTCAACTGATTTGTTGGCCATGGACTCAAGAATGGTCATATCAGCAACGATCAACATTATTTCCAGCTCAAGACTTGGATACGCGGGCGCGCTTGGCTCCTGGAAATGATCTCTGCAATCTGTCACTGTGATGCAAGAGAGAAGACATTGCAATGATGCACATTGCTTGGGCCTGGTTGAATGGCTAGTAATATGTCCAAGCTGAAAGCTGAAGACACCCAGCAATGATATATGTCAAGGTTCAAATTTCAAAGTTCAAAGTAAATGTATTATCAAATGTATTGTCACCATATACAGCCCAAAGGTTCATTTCCTTGTGGCAGACACATTAAATACAAAGAAGCACAATGGAATCCATTAAATTCCACACCCTACAAGACAGACAAACACCATGTGCAAAAGACAACAAACTGCAAATACAAAACAAAAAAAAATAATAAATAAATACACAATAAATATTGAGAACATGAGTCCATAGTTGTTGGAACAGTTTAGTGATGGGGTGAGTGAAGTTTATGAAGTTATCTCCTCTGGTTCAGGGCCCTGATGGTGGAGGGGTAATAACTGTTCCTGAACCTGGTGATGTGAGTCCTGAGGCTCCTGTACCTCCATCCTGATGACAGTAGTGAGAAGAGAGCATGGCCTGGGTGGTGGGGGGGTCCCTGATGATGGATGTTAGAAACATAGAAAACCTACAACACAATACAGGCCCTTCGGCCCACAAAGTTGTGCCAAACATGTCCCTACCTTAGAAATGACTAGGCTTACCTATAGCCCTCTATTTTTCTAAGCTCCATGTACCTATCCAGAAGTCTCCTAAAAGACCCTATCGTATCTGCCTCCATCACTGTTGCCAGCAGCCCATTCCACGCACTCACCACTCTCTGAGTAAAAACCTTACCACCGACATCTCCTCTGTACCTACTCCCCAGCACCTTAAATCTGTGTCCTCTTGTGGCAACCATTTCAGCCCAGGATATTGTTTTCTTGCAACAGCACTCTATGTAAATGTGCTCAATGGTGGGGAGGGCTTTACCTGTGATAGACTGGGCCATATCCATTACCTTCTGCAGGCCTTTCTTTTCGAGACATTGGTGTTTCCATAACAGGCTGTGGTACAACCAGTCACACCTATAGAAGTTTGTCAAAGTTTTAGATGATATGCCAAATCTTCGCAAATTTCTATGAAAGTGGAGGTGCTGCTGTGCTTTCTTTGTAATGAAACTTACATGCGGGACCAAAGACAGATTCTCTGAAATGATAACACCAAGGAATTTAAAGTTAATGACCTCTCTGCCTCTGATCCTCCAATGAGGACTGTCTCATGGACCTCCAGTTTCCTCATCCTGAAGTCAGTAATCAGCTCCTTGGTCTTGCTGACATTGAATGAGAGGTTGTTATTGTGGCACCACTCAGCCAGATTTTCAATCTCCATCCTACATGCTGATTCGTCACCACCTTTGATTCGGCCAATGACAGTGGCATCATTGCCAAACTTAAATATGGCATTGGAGCTGTGATTAGCCTCATAATCATAAGTATAAAGTGAGTGAAACAGGGTAATGAATCATATTAATGCTTGGTATAAGGAATGAATTTTGATCAATTTCACTGTTCGCAGGAGAGTGGTGGGGCTGTGGTGAGTTGAGTTGTGCCTAAGATAATTATTACTGTGTTTCAGAGATGGCATTTGCAGAAACAAATGCTGACCTTAAACACCCATGTCAGGTCATTGGGATTCTTGCAGATTTTTATGGATCAACACCTTGCATCAATGTGTTCTCACTGCCTTCTCAACATGTACTGTAACTAGAGAGTCTTCCCGTCCCTTGCAAGTACAGAAGAAGAGAGGCGGATACAGTGAGAGACTGAGTTGCTGGATATCTGGAGTAACAGTCAAATTGCTGAAGGAACTTGGCAGATCAGGCAGAAGTAATAAAGGGAAATGGACAGTCAGCATTTCAGGAGTCCTGTGCATTTCCCTCAGTAGATGCTGCCTAACAAGCTGAGTTGCTCCAGCATTTTGTGTGTGGATAACAACTACAGCATTTGGACAGTTATATTGATAGGAAAGATCTATAGGGTTATGGGCCTAACTCAGACATCATGGTCAGCATAGGCGAGGTCAGGCCAAAGGGCCTTTATCTGTGCTATGTAGCTCTACGAATCTATGGCATCATTGCTCTACCAACACTTCAGCAAGGCATCCAGATGTTGTTATGTTCAGCATTGATGCACCCTCTGCGTTTGCCTAGATTAGATCCTCTATGAATCGCTGTCAGCATCTGCTTCAGCGGTAACGCACACTCTGTCTTGAGGACAGCTTTGATTGGTAGGATCCACTTGCTATTCTTATCTTCAGCCAACCCATGGCGTGGTCAGTGCAAACTGGGAACTTGAATCTTTACAATGAGCAGGAGCAGAAAGTTGACTTGTTTTGTAAGTCAATCTGCATTGCAATCATGGTGTTTGTTTTGGTGTCCAATGATTTTAATCCCCAGAATTTACTAACAGTAAGGAAGAATATTACATGCCGTGCCTGGTTGAGGAATGGGTTTGATTTTGTCCATAAGTTGAAAGACACAAAAGAGTGATTCAATATGGTAACTATTCCATCGCAATATTGTGATGAATAGCAGTAAAAACACATAAAGAAAGGACAATTATTAAAAGTGGTGAGTGAGAAAAACAGTTCTGTCACTCATAGCAATGAATGTATTTTATGTACATACTTTGGACTTTCAGATTGAATATTATGGAAGCTCGTTTATATGTAGGGGTGTCCAAAAGTCAAGTGTTCATAACAGGGACAGTTTCCTTCTTCTTCTTCTTAAGCCCCATCACCCCACTGCAGTAGCTCACCAGAGTCCTCTGTCCTGCCCAGTCTTTCACGTTGTCTCCAGGTGTAGCCCATCTTCTTGTCGTATCCTTCCTCTCCTGGGTCTGAGATTTTTGGAGCTTCTGTTGGCACTTTTATAGCACAGGGTTTTTACGGGTTGGTGTTATTAGCCCCATACTCAACTCTCCTCCTTTCACAGCCGGGTTTGGGGCTGTTCATGGCGGCGTTAACAGGGGCAGTTGTACCTCAGCAGGCATCTTTCTAGACCATTCAGTGCCGGTTTCTTTTTGATTAATGAGGTGCATTTGTTAGATAAGGTACCACTTGCTGAATTCTCTGAACAAATTAAACTTCTATTTCCAATTTGTGCTCAGTGTCTATACTTTATACCCTACGTTACCTGCGTCATTACTGCTGCAGTATGTACATATCACACCTACTCACCAGCAACCGAACGGAAGCAAAACCCACTGCTTTTCTATTTTAAAACTGCATTCAGCTCTTTTATGAACTAATGTAGGTGGATGAAATCAATCGATGTGCTTGGCACTGTACAGTATGTTACAATTATAAGAAGAATGGTGAGGGGAGTTTCAAACTGATTCAAAATCTTTATTCCAACACAGAATAAGTGACTGATTTTCTATGAATTGCAACTCTGCAAGAGTAATTTGAAATGTTCTATTGATTATTGGATTCCAGCTTGAACTGAGACTACTACAGCAAAGAGTATAGAAATGATATACTTAGACAAGTTGGGACTGAGGTTCACTTTCTTTACCATTCACTAATAAAGATGTAACTTCTTTGAATGAAGTGATTAGGCTGGCAAATTTTAAGAGGAGTCTCGCAGCCAACTATCCAAGTACCCTAATCTAACAGGGCATCATTATACGAAAATTTGGCTCATGGACATAGTAGGATTCAGGTTGCTATTTTTGGTCATTCATGCGCTGATCAGTTCGTAGCTCATGGAAGAGAAGGGGCATGCCAAAGGCAGGATCACAAAGTCCTGAAGAAGGATCTTGGCCCGAAACATCGGCTGTTTATTCATTTCCATAGATGCTGCCTGACCTGCTTAGTTCCTCCAGCATTTTGTGTGTATTGCTGCGGGATGACAATTATTGGTCTGAATCTTGCAGAGTAAATGATGGCGATGAAATGTTGCACCTTGCTGAATTGGTCGGTGGGTTCAGAGGATTAGTGAAGGTACCACAAGCTGAGAAATCTTCAACATGCAAGCAAATTTATTATAGTCATACTTTATTGATCCCGGGGGAAATTGGTTTTCGTTGCAGTTGCACCATAAATAATAAATAGTAATAGAACCATAAATAGTTAAATAGTACTATGTAAATTATGCCAGGAAATTAGTCCAGGACCAGCCTATCGGCTCAGGGTGTCTGACCCTCCAAGGGAGGAGTTGTAAAGTTTGATGGCCACAGGCAGGAATGACTTCCTATGACGCTCTGTGTTGCATCTCGGTGGAATGAGTCTCTGACTGAATGTACTCCTGTGCCCACCCAGTACATTATGTAGTGGATGGGAGACATTGTCCAAGATGGCATGCAACTTAGACAGCATCCTCTTTTCAGACACCACCGTCAGAGAGTCCAGTTCCATCCCCACAACATCACTGGCCTTACGAATGAGTTTGTTGATTCTGTTGGTGTCTGCTACCCTCAGCCTGCTGCCCCAGCACACAACAGCAAGCATGATCGCACTGGCCACGACAGACTCGTAGAACATCCTCAGCATCGTCCGGCAGATGTTAAAGGACCTCAGTCTCCTCAGGAAAAATTATCAAAGTACATATATGTCACCATATACAACTCTGAGATTCATTTTCTTGTGGACATAATAAATGCAATAGCCATAATAGTATCAGTGAAAGGTGTGGGCACGTGGCCAAGTGGTTAAGGCACTGGACTAGCGACCTGAAGGTCGTGAGTTCGAGCCCCAGCCGAGGCAGCGTGTTGTGTCCTTGAGCAAGGTACTTAATCACACATTCCTCTGCGACGACACTGGTGCCAAGCTGTATGGGTCCTAATGCCCTTCCCTTGGACAACGTTGGTGTCGTGGAGAGGGGAGACTTGCAGCATGAGCAACTGCTGGTCTTCCATATAACCTTGCACAGGCCTGTGCCCTGGAGAGTGAAGACTTTCCAGGCGCAGATCCATGGTCTCACAAGACTAACGGATGCCTTTAACTGAATCAATGGAAGACCATACCCAACAGGACAGACAACCAATGTGCAAAAGACAACAAACTGTGCAAATACAAAAAGTAATAATAAATAAATAAGCAATAAATGTGCAGAGCATGAAATCCTTGAAAGAGAATCCATAGGTTGTGGGAACAGTTCAGTGAGGGGGTAAAAGAAGTTTAGTGAAGTTATCCCTCTTGGTTCAAGAGCCTAATGGTTGGTAATAACTGTACCTGAACCTGGTTATGCAGGTACTGAGGCTCCTGTACCTTCTTCCTGATGGCAGCAGCAAGAAGAGAGCATCACCTGAGTGGTGGGGGTCCCTGGTGTTGGGGGTGCTTTTCAGCAGCAATGCTTCATGTAGATGTGCTCAATGGTGAGGAGCACTTTACCCATGATGGACTGGCCATATCCATTACCTCTTGTAGGATTTTCCATTCAGGGGCACTGGTGTTTCCATACCAAATCTACAGAAGTTGTTGAACGATTGCAGAAAGGATATCTCATTCTTAGAGCTTCTCATTTAGTTCCAAACTTCCACTGAATTTGTAAGTTTATAAACCAATAAACACTCTTGAATGCTCGGGCTAGAATTTAACAGCTTATCAAGATCTTAGTGTCATTATTAAAGCAATAACAATAAACAACGAGAAGTGGAGATATTAAAGATTGTCAATTGTATTTCACCATTTTGTAAGTTTTTGTTAGGGAATTTATAGTACAATATTTTCACCTGTCTCTCACATCTCCTATTGAAAGAGGAAGGAAAAAGGCAAATTGGTGATATACTGTACAGGATTCTCTCTTTTGCACAGAACCTATATGAACAATTAATCTTTATTTTCTTCTCTTTGCTAATCATTTCAATGCCTCACTTTCTTCCTCATTAGTATCAATGTAAAAATCACATTCCACCTCCTTGAAAACCAATGCTAAACTTTCATCCAGGATTTTAGTCACGTCTTCTATCTCCCCATTCATGTCATCATTTTCACTCTATTAAGATCCATTATTTCCTTTCTCATCCCTTTTCCTTTCATGTATTTATAGAATAGGTCAGATTTTCTTTTCAGCTCTGAGCCTTCCTTTTCTTCAGATTTTCTCTTTGGGTCAGCTGGCAATCCTGGAATAGTGCTTGGACCCGAGACATAACAGACATCTACATCAGACTTCTATTTATTGACTACAGCTCTGCGTCCAACACAATAATTCTGAACAAACTCATCTCCCATCTCTTAGACTACAAACTTTGCACCCCCTTTGTAACTGGATCCTTAACTTCCTGATCAATGTACTACAGAATAGGCAGCAACAACTCTGCCATGATTATCCTCAACAGCACTGCCCTTGAAGGCTGTGCCTCTAGCCCATATGCACTCATGACTGTGGCCAATTTATGCTTTTTCTCTATTTACAAGTTCACAAATGTCATCATCGTAGTGGGCCAGATCTCAAACAATGACAAGATGGAGTACAGGAAGGAAATATAGAGACTTAGACATGGAGTAAAGACAATAATCAGCAAAATGAAGGAGCTGGTCATTGTCTTCAGGAAGGGGCAGTGAACACTCCCTGTCTGTATAAATGGTGTTGAAGTGGAGATAGTTGACACCTTCACATTCCTGCGTGTAATATCACCAGTAGCTTGTCCAAGTGCGTCCACCAGATGCTATGACCAAGGAAGTACTTCTATAGTGTCCTCGATGACTCATTATTTCTTTACAGATGCACCATAGAAAGCTATCCAGATGTATCAAACAGCCCCAGACTGCAAGAAGCTGCATACTTATGAACACAGCCCAGTCTATTACACAAACCAGCCCCCCCTTCGACTAACTTCATCTACACTTGCCACTGCCTTAGGAAAGTAGCCAACATAATCAAGGAAATCTCCTACCCCACACATTCTCCCTTTTCCTCTCTCCCATTGGGAAAAAGATACAAATGCTTGAGAAAACCTATCACAAAACTCAATGATAGTTTCTATCCTGCTGTTATTAGACTGTTGAATAGTCCTCTCATGCTCTCAACTCTGAACTCTCAATCTCCCAATCAATTTTGCCATGGCCCTTGCACTTCAGCACTTCATTTGTCTGCTTACACTGCATTTTCTCTGTAACTGTAACAATTTAAGCACTCTGTTTTCCTACTTTGACATACTTATTGATGGAATGATCTGTCTGGGCAGCATGCAAATTAAAGCTTTTCACTGTAGTCATGTTCTCTTGAACATAAAATTCTACAAAAAATAGTGGATACTGCCCAGTCCATCATGGGTAAAGCCCTCCTCACCATTGAGCCCATCTACACAGAAAGCAGCATCCATCATCAGGGACACCCCACCCCACCACCACCCAGCCCATGCTCTCTTCTCTCTGCTGCCATCAGAAGAAGATACAGGAGCCTCAGGACTCACACACCAGGTTCAGGAGCAGTTATTACCCCTCAACCATCGGGGCCCTGAACCAGAGGAGATAACTCAACTTTACTTGCCCCATCATTGAAATGTTCCCACAACCTATGGACTCACTTTCAAGGACTCTTCATATTTAGTGCAGATTGATTGATTGATTTATTATTTTCTCTTTTGTATTTGCATTTTGTTGTCTTCTGCACCTTGATTGCTTGTCTGCCCTGTTGAGTGCAGTCTTTCATTGATTCAGTTATGATTCTTGGATTTACTGAATTTGCCAGCAAGAAAATGAATCTTAGGTTTATATATGGTGACATAGATGTACTTTGTCAATAAATTTACTTTGAATTTTGAACTTTTGAAAAATAACAATAAATTGTGCAAAAGAGGGATAGCGAGGTAGCGTTCATGGATCATGGACCCTTCAGGAATCTGATGGCAGAGCAGAAGAAGTTGTTCCTAAAATGCTGAGTATTGATCTTCAGGCTTCTGTACCTCCTCCCTGACAAGGTACCCAAATGAGAAGGGGGTTTATCCCAGATGGCGAGGTCCCTTAATGGTGGATGCTTCCTTCTATGAGGCACCACATTTACCTGCTTCTCAACTCAGAATTGGATGGCCAACCTCTTACTTTCAAAGTCCAAATTTCAAAGTTTAATATAAAATGTATTATCAGTGTACATACATGTCACCACATACAACCCTGAGATTCTTTTTCCTGTTGTGAATACCCTGGTCAGGGAAAAAGTCAGACTTGCATTTTTCCCTGCCAATTATTATTAAGTGTTTCCACCAAGCATACAAAAGGTTGCAGAAAATGTGAGTGAGGATGTAGGCATGGAACCTAACACTCCAGTACTCTATAGTATGACTGTGCATTTCGGGGCATCACGTAGCAGAGCCTGTCTCCATGACACAACATACAGTGGACAATGAGGATACTGAACATGAGATGATTAATATGACAGAGATAAATTCGAACCCTTTGATAGGGAGACTGGTGAGATTGTCAGTCAAGAAGGAATGATACTGAAGCTGAAGTGAGTGATTAAGACTGGGTGAAGGAGACAAGGATGGGCAAGAATGAGCCTGCTCTCAGCTGTACCTCCACAAGGCAGCTGAACTGGTCTCCCAAAGTAATCTGATTTACAAAGGTGAAGGTTAATTATTTATCAAATCATTGAGTCAAAGAGCCTGTTAAACAGGAGCTTTAGCCCACCACGTCCATGCCAGCACTTAAGCACTCATTTATAATAATCTTACATCCATTTTATTGTCTTCATGCTACAAGGGTACAACACGAGAAAATCTGTTCTTTCCTTGCACCTGTGAGGTAAATGGCTACTTCCACAGGGTGAGTGAGATATCCATTGGCTCAGAATGACCAGGAAGATCACAATGTGCAGAAATGCAGGATTTGTAAACATCTATTGAGGAAGTAACCCAAGAAAATGCTCCACTCTCATTATCCCAGGTCGGGTCAGATTGATCTCAGTCAGATAGGAGACAGAGATCTGGGAACAGTGGATTATTTTTCCAGCTTTTGGGAGAGTGCTTTCCTTGATGTCATCCAGGACACAGTTTACCTGCGACATCATCCCTGATGTGTTTGCCACATTTGATAGAGTACACATTATGGAAGGAACTTTACAAGGTTTATGAAGCGCTTTGCAGTCCAATCACCCGACAGCATCTCCAGACTTCCCACGTTGTAATCAAAGGGTAGAGAATGTTGTTAAAGTTACCAGTGAATTGCTGGAGGTTACGTTGTCAAGAGCAGATCTATCCACTAGCATTCTGCAATGTCCAACTCAGTTGACAACAAGGAGCCACTATTGGAGAGTTAGAATAGAGAACAGTGAACCACAGGAAGAGACCCTTCAGTCCAAATGGCCAATGAAGCTACTCTCTTTTGCTTACATAATGTCCATATCCCTCCATTCTCTGTATTCATGTGCCTGTCCAAGAGCCTTTTGAATGCCTCTATTGCATTTGCCTGCGTCACACCCCAGGCAGCGTACTTCAGACACCCAGTACTCTGTGCAAAAATGCTTGATCTACACATTTCTTCTGAACTTATCCCCTCTCACCTTATATGCATGCCCTCTGGTATTAGACATTTCCACCCTGAGAAAAAGACACCAGCTATCTATTATGTCTATACCTCTCATAATCATATAAACCTCTTTCAGATCTCCCCTTAGCCTCTGCTACTCCTGAGAAACCAACCTCTCTTTATAGAACATGCCCTCTAATCCAGGCAGCATCCTGGTAAACCTCATCTGCCCGTCTCCAAATCCTCCACATCCTTCCTGTAATGGGGCAGTTAGCTCTTGTGTTCTGCTTCCAAGAAAAGAGACGCTATTAAAATTATGAGTACAGTTGCAAAATAAGAACCAACAAGAAGTGGCAGAATCACTCATCAGACCAATGGCAGCTGTAACAGAAGGCAGTGGCCACCCGGCCCAGAATACAGATGACCCTGTGGAGAAGGGTGTCAGTTTGAAAAGAACCACTGTGGGCTCAGGGAAATTATCAAAGCTTCTTTGAGCAGAGCAGATGTATAAATATCAGAGAGTGAACTGCCAACTCTACAGAGCAAGAAAACAACAGCTCAACAACGCTGGAATTCAGAAGAATGAGGGGTGATCTTGTTGAAACCTATTGAATGTTGAAAGACCTCGATAGAGTGGATGTGGAGAGGTTGGTGGGGGAGACTAGGATCAGAGGATACAACCTCAAGATAAAAGGACATCCATTTAGAATGGAGATAAGGAGGAATTTATTTAGCCAGTGGGTGGTGAATCTGAGGAATTCATTGCCACAGGAATAGTTGTTCTGATGCATTTGCCACTTTAAGGATTGTGTTACTTGAGTGTGTTGCTGAAGCTTCCTGGGGCAATCTTGTTTGGAGGAAAGCCAGGATAAGCATACTGGCAGGCAATGTAAGTTCTTCAGTGATCAAGCACCCTTGTGAATTATAGTTTAATTAGCCAACTATTTTTGGTGTCTTTGAAAGTGAATAGGGGTATTGCTGAGACATATACTTATTCTGAACCTTGACTTTCTCTTTCTTGAACACCTTCAATGACTCCAACACAAATTCAAATTACTGTTTCCGGCCCACTTGAGTTAAATCACACCCAGCCCAGTGTAAGTGACTTTGTCCTAGTTTAGAACTTTATTCCCAGCCTATCTTTGTCTTATTCTATTATCTGTTACTTTAATGTTACAGGTACTTTTATATTCCTGATGTAAGACTCACGCCTTACTGGACTGCAGTGATCCCTGCCCACTATATGCCTCTGAGACCTGGACTACAAACAGCAGGCAACCAAGGCAGCAGAAGGAGATCACCAACAAAATCCTTCAAGTTCACCGGAGGTTCAAGATTGTAGAGAAAGGAGTTCCTGGACAAACAGCAGGCTAGATTATTCCTGTGTTCTAGCAACTGCCCCTCTGCTCCTCTGAACCTCGCAATAAGTAGGCCCTAGGTCTTCCTTGTGCATACACATCAACTCAGAGAAAGCTTCTTCATAACCTTCTGGAAATGCAGGTTGGTAACAGCATAGTAAGTGTAATATGGGCATCACAAGCCAGAATGAAACACAGGGCCAAGAAGCACAGAAATAGCTTGCAAGGAAATTCAGATTCAGCTGTGTTTATCACATGTACATCGAAACATACAGAGACATGCGTCATTTGCATTAATGAAAAACACACTTCTAAGGATGTGCTGGGGACATCCAGCAATTAGATGAGTTAATTCTGTTAAGTGCAGAAAGACAACTAGGAGGAGAAAATGAGGCGAAAAGAAAATGAATGTTTGCCTTTTCAAAAAATCAAGTAACTATTTATCACATGTCAAAATGAATTTGAATTGATTAAATTATCCTTGGTTAAAGAGACCATAAGACATAGGAGCAGAATTAGGCCATCAAGTCTGCTCCGCCATTCCATCACAGCTGATTTATTATCCTTCTCAACCCAAATCTCCTGCTTTCTCCCCACAACCTCTGATGCCCTGACTAATCAAGAACCTATCAACCTCCACCTTAAACATACTCAACGACTTGGTCTCCACAACCATCTGAGGAAATGAATTTCATAGATTCACCACTCTCTGGCTGAAGAAATTCCTCCCCATTTCTATCCTAAAGGAACATCCTTCTATTCTGAGGTTATGCCCTCTGGTCCTAGACTCACCCCACATCCTCTCCACATCTACTCTGTCCAGACCTTTCAATATTCAATAGGATTCAATGAGATTACTCTCCACCCCCCCCCCCCCCACCCCTCATTCTTCTAAGCTCCAGTGAGTATGGGCCCAGAGCCATCCTCATTCCTGGGCTTGTTCTCATGAACCTCCTCTGGATCCTCTCTGATGCCAACACATCTTTTCTCAGATAAGAGGCCCAAAAATGCACTCAATACCCTAAGTGCAATTGACTAATACCCTTAAAGCCCAAGCATAATATAACTTCTTTTATATTCTAGTCCTCTAGTAATGAACACTAACACTGCATTTCCTTACCACTGACTCAACCTGCAAGTTAACCTTTAGGGAATCCTGCACAAGGACTCTCAGCTTCCTTTGCATCTCTGATTTTTGAATTTTCTCCCTGTTTAGAAAATATTCCACACCTTTATTCCTTCTACCAAAGTGCATGTCCATACACTTCCCTACACTGTATTCCATCTGCCACTTCTTTGCCCATTGCCCCAATCTAAGTCCTTCTGCAGACTCCCTGCTTCCTCAACACTAACTGTCCCTCCACCTATCTTCCTAACATCCGCAAACTTGGCCACAAAGCCATCAATTCTGTCATCCAAATCATTGACATATAAAATGCGAAAAGAAATAGGCCCAAGATCAACCCCGGTGGAATAGCAGTAGTTACCAACAGCCAAACAGAAAAGACCCCCTTTATTCCTACTCTTTGCCTCCTGCTAGTCAGCCAATCTCCCTATCCATGTTAGTATCTTTTCTGTAATACCATTGGCCCTTTGCTTGTTTGGCACTCTCATGTCTGTCACCTTGTGAAAGACCTTCTGAAATTCTAAATAAGCAACATCTACTGACTCTCCTTTGTTCATCCTGTGTGTTATTTCCTTAAAGAATCCAAACAGATTTGTCAGGCAAGATTTCCCCTTTGGGAAACAATGCTGAAGTTGGCCTATTTTATCATATGCCTCCAAGTTGCCCAAAACCTCATCTTAATAATATAATAATAGATGCCAACATTTTCCCAACCACTAAAGTCAGGCTAACTAGTCTATAATTTCCTTTCTTCTGCCTTTCTCCCTTCTGAAAGAGTGGAATGACATTTGCAATTTTCCAGTCCCCTGGAACCATTCCAGAATCTAGTGATTTTTGAAAAATGTCTCCACAATCTCTTCAGCTTCTCTTTCAGGACCATGTGGTGTAGTTCATCTGGTCCAGGTGACTTTTGCGCCCCTTATCTAAGAATAAATGCTCTGATATTGGAGAGGGTTCAAGGGAGGTTCACGAAAATGATTCTGGGATTGAAAGTCTTATCATATGAAGAGTGTTTGATGGCTCTGGGCCTGTACTCACTGGAGTTCAGAAGAATGAGGGAGGATCTCATTGAAATCTATTGAATGTTGAATGGTCTTGATAGAGTGGATATGGTGCAGGAGTCTAAGACCAGAGGGCACAGCCTCAGAATAGAATGACATCCAGTTAGAACATAGATGAGGAAGAATTTCTTTAGCCAGAGATTGTGAATCTGTGGAATTCTTTGCCACAGGCTGCTGTGGAGGCCACGTCTTTATGTATATTTAAGGTAGAGTTTGATAAGTTCTTGATTAGTCAGGGCATGAAGGGATACAGGGAGAAGGCAGGAGATTGGGGCTGAGAAGGAAACGGATCAGCCATGCTGAAATGATGAAGCAGACTCAATGGCCTAATTCTGCTCCTACATCTTATGGTCTTATGGACGTACCTACTTTCAGACCTTTCAGCTTCCAAGCACCTTTTCTTTAGTTATAGCAACTACACTCACTTCTGCGCCCTGACATTTTCAAATTTCTGGCATATTACTGGTGTCTTTTACGGTGAAGACTGATGCAAAATACGGCATTTCCTTATCCCTCATTACTACCTCTCCAGTGTTATTTTCCAATGATCCAACATCCACTCTCACCATTCTTTTACTCTTTATATATCTGGAAAAAATGTTTGGTATTCCCTTTTATATTATTGGCTAGCTTACCTTCATATTTCATCTTTTCTCTATTTATGACATTTTTAGTTGCGTCCTGTTGGTTTTTCAAAGTTTCCCAATCCTCTAGCTTCCCATTCATTTTTGTTATACCCTATGCCCTCTCTTTTGCTTTTATGTTGTCATTGACTTTCTTTGTCAGTCATGGTTGTATTATTCTCTCTTTAGAATACTTCTTCATCTTTGGGATGTATCTGTCCTGCGCTTTCTGAATTGTCCCCAGAAATTCCAGCCATTGCTGTTCTACCATCATCCCTGCTAGTGTCCCCTTTCAATCAATTTTCACCAGCTCCTCTCTCAGTGGAATTCCCTTTATTCCACTGTAATACTGATACATGAAACTGCAGGGTGAATTCTATCATATTATGATTACTGCCTCTTATGGATTCCTTTAACTTAATCTCCCTCTTCTAATCTAATTTCATTACACTACACCCAATCCAGAATTACCTTTCCCCTAGGGGCTCAAACACAAACACTAAAAAGCCATCTTGTGGGTTTTCTACAAATTCTCTCTTGGGATCCAGGGCCAACCTAATTTTTGCAGTCCACTTGCATATTGAAATCCCCCATGACTATCATAACATTGTCCTTTTTACATGTCTTTTCTACCTGTTGTTGTAATTTGTATCCCACATCCTGGCTACTTTTCAGAGGCCTTTGTATATACAGTAACTCCCATCAAGGTCAATAAATAACAAAAGGTTAATTGTTACTTTATTAATAATTGTCACACCACACATCAATCCAGAAATTTTTCTTTGCAGTTTTTATACAAGAGATGAAGTACTGGTTTAATTTTGTATAGTACTTCATCAGTTACAATATATTTTAAGACAAAGTGAGGCCATGAACATTCATGTCTAAATGTAAGTAATCATTTTTCTTTCTTCATACCTTTATAATGTGCCATCCCGTCTATACTCCTTTGGAACCTTACCTCATAGGTCATTCTCCTATGGAGGTACAACTGCGGCCTTGCTCAGACTGTTAATTTACATAGTAACTTGATATTTCTTCAAGTGACAAGTAAAATGGCATCAGCATGACTGCATTAAAATTTTACATCTCCCCTAAAGATCGGAATAAATTGGTAACCTGGTCAATTAGTTCATTATTGTCACACGTATCAAGGAACTTAGAACATAAACTTAGAACATAGAACATAGAACATAGACTCCTGGCAAGATGATGGTGCAATTGGTCGTAGTGGCTTCTATGGAGTCAACAAAAGGTACTACTGTTCTATGCTACCGCAGCATTAAAGCCAGGACCAACAGGCTATGGGGCAGCTTCTTTCTACAAGCCATTACACTTTTAACTTCATATGACTGTATATTGCAACTGAGTCATAAAGCAGAAATTTTTACTCCCTCACGTTGTGGGATGGATGTAAGATTTAAATAAATTCTAAACTTCTAAATTCTAGAAGTTCTTCTAATGATAGCAATATCTTGCGATACATTAGGAACTGAAAGGACTGCAGGTCTACACCATCAGCAGGTTGCTGGCTGGTGGAGATATTGAAGGAGCTGCGCAACATGCTGCTGCCTGAGTCGATGGAGGCTCACAGTCTAATAGCGAGTGGCCATCATGGTCACTTTTCTTGTGATCACAAGACCCCTTTGGATATTGTTAATCTCGTACTCTGCAAGCTTGATTTGCTGATTTGTTGGGATGAGAACAGGGGCGGATGGCGGGGGAGTTCCCTGGCCTCAGTTGTAGCGAGAACTAGGCCTCAAGCCATGGTGTTGCCTGTTTGCAGCCGCCCGGAGTGAGGGGATAAAGCTGTTGTGCTTCACTGGGAATGGTGTGTGGGGCACGGTATCCTGAATGGAGTTGTCATTGCCCTCCTGGAGTTCCACTTGGCAGAAGACAAGCTCTGTTGTTGCTGACTGCAGATATTTTTGGCGGCACTCAATGAGTTCGGGGCCTCAAGCCACAGGGTCGCCTGCTTTACAGCCGCCGGGGAGAGGTGTCCGAGTCGAAGGTCGACTGAAGATTTCAAATGGACTGAGGGGTCTGGACTATATACACATATATTGTGTGGCATGTTTTTACAAATATACTATATATGCTTGTATATGCGAGGACTGGGCCTCAAAGCTACGGAGTCGCTGGGTGGGCTTCGGGGCCGGCTGACAGATGATATTGGTGGCCTGAGGGTCTGGACTATATATATGCATATTCTGCATCATTGTATTTTACTGATATTTTATATGAGTTTGTTTTCTTGTATGCGCGAGACTGGGCCTCAAGCCACATTGTTGCTGTGGGGGTGGGGGGATGAGAGACTCTTTTGTTCCGTGATTGTGATCTTGTGTATGCTGTACTGTGTATGGTGGCCGGTAATGTGCTTTTGCACTGTGACCCTGTGCTAATGCTGTCCCATTTGGCTGTATTCATGCATGGTTGAATGACAATTAAACTTGAATTGAATTGAACCGAATTGAATAGAACAGTACAGCACAGTACAGGCCCTTCCGTCCATGATGTTGAACTGACACCTTTTAACCTACTGTAAGATCAATCTAACCATATAGCTCTCCATTTTTCTTTCACTCATGTGCTTATCTACGAGTCTCTTAAATGTCCCTAATGTATCTGCCTCTACCACCATCTCTGGAGGTGTGTTCCAAGCACCCACCACTCTGTGTAAAAATCTACCTTTGGCAAATCCCCCTATACTTTCCTCCAATCACTTTTAAATTATGCCCTTTTGTATGAGCCAAAATTGTGTCATATTCCATTCATATAGATCAATTCATTACAACAGGTCGTCAAGGTAGTACAAGTTAAAATAATATCAGAATAAAATGTTACAGTTCAGATAAAGTGCATTGCAGGTAGAAAATCAGGTACAAGGTCAAAATAAAGCAGATTTGAGGTCAGGAGTCCATTTTATCATACAGGAAAACATTCAATCATCTTATAACAGTGGGATAGAAGCTGTCCTTAACTCTAGCGTGACTTGCTTTCAGGTTGTACCTTCTGCCTGATGGGAGGGGCTAGAAGAGAGAATGCCCTGGGTGGGTGCGATCTGTGGGTATGCTGGCTACTGTGGGAGCAAGAGATGTGGGCAGGGTCCATGGAGGGGAGAAGGTTTTTCTGTTGTGTCCACAACTCTCTGCAGTCTCTTGCTGCAACCTGTTGTAGTTCTTGCAATCTGAAATAAAACAAATGGAAATTGATGTCAACACTCCACAGGTTAGACAACATCACTGGAGAAACACAGTTAACGTTCAGGTCAATAATCTTTCACAAGAAATGAAATGAGACAGAGACAATGATAGTTTTGAGATGCAATGGCAGCGATGAAGGTAGGAAAGGGTGAAAAAGCACAGGTCTGTGAAGGCAATTCCCTTCTAGGGCAGAGTCAAGGAATTTCCACCTAACAACACCGCAAGTACCTTTGTCACCAAAAAAGCAGATTTTTAAGAAGGTTCCCTCTCCTCCAGTTTCCTTAAGGTTGATGTAGTCATGGGGGAGGCGATAAGCTCCCACTAGCTATTAAATGCTTCCAATAGTGTGAATCTCAAATAGCCTCTGACAACCAAGTCCAACTCCTGGTCTTCACGTGTGGCTGAACTACTAAGCACGGCAGAACCGCTTCTACTGACAGGGGAAGGGGCAAAGGTGAGTCACTGGCACCTTAAAACCAGTCACTTTGGGCAGATGGGGTTCATCAGCTGTAGTCTAGCAGCTCATCGAAAATAAATAATATAAAATGTAATATAATACAGTCCTTAAGAATAAGCCTTGTTGAACCTCAATGAGCTCAAGGCAGTGAACTAAATCCCTTCACTAAAATAAGTTTACCAGAACTTTGAGAAATAATTACTCAGCTGAAACTATCCATTCGTGACCTTCATCCTAGTCCCACAGGCTTTTCTAAAGATGTTTCTGACTTGCTAATCGACTGTGTACTCAACATCGTTAATCCCTCACTAGGTTCAGGCATTTTTCTGGATTCCTTAAAAACTGCAGTAGATAAACCCCTGCTTTAAGAGAAGTAATCTAGACTGCTCTGTTTTGGACAACTTTAGACCAATTTCCAACCTGCCTTTTCTAAGTAAAATTTTAGAAAAAGGAGTTTTTCAACAATTAAGTGATGAGTTGAATAAGAATTCTATTCTTGACAAGTATCAGTCAAGTTTTAGGTCAAATCAAAGTACAGAAGCTGCATTGCTTAAAGCAGATAATGACTTACGGCGTAATCCTGACGCAGGTAACATATCAGTTCTTGTTCTCTTAGATTTGAGTGCGGCATTTGATATCGTAGATCACAGCAGTCTCATAAACCGTCCTAGTCAATGTGTAGGTCTTTCTGATACTGCATTCAGCTGGTGTCAATCTTATATAACAACAAGAAAGTTTTTTTGTTTGCTGTGGGGATTGTGAGTCCAAAATCCATGAGATTGTGCTTGATGTCTGGTTGTTGTTCGCACTCTTCATCTCCCAATAGGTCAAATTATTTCAAAATACAAGATGAATTACCACAGCCATGCAGATGACACACACTGTATTTGTCTATTACTCCAAATGACCCTGAGGCTCGAAACCGTCTGGTCCAGTGTCTTGCTAGCAGTAAAAAATTGATTCGTTCAAATTTCATTAAACTAAATAAGGAAAAAGCAGCAATTTTGGTTATTTCTCATCATCATTATGTGTTGTGTCATATGACATGTGCTATCACCATGATTTTTCTTGGCATTTCTTTTTTACAGAAGTGGCTTGTCATTGCCTTCTTCTGGACAGTGTCTTTGCAATATGGGTGACCCCAGCTATTATCAATACTTTTCAGAGATTGTCTGCCTGGCGTCAGTGGTTGCGTAACCAGGACTTGTGATAAGCACCAGCTGCTCATATGACCATCCACCACCTGCTCCCATGGCTTCACATGACCCTGATCGGGGGCTAAGCAGGTGCTACACCTTGTCCAAGGGTGACCTGTGGGCTAGCAGAGGGAAGGAGCACCTTACACCTCCTTTGGGAGAGACCATCTCCACCCCACCACCCACATTTGGTTATTGGTAGTAATAAAAGAAGATTGAATCTTAGAAATAAACTTGATTATCTGACCTTACAAATCAACTCATAGGTAAAGAACTTAGGCATCATTATTGACACTGAGCTGAATTTCAAATCACATTTTAACTATATTGTTAGGATTGCATTCTTTCATTTAAGGAAAACTCTGATCTCAAACCTCCGCTGCCTGGTGGCTATACCCACTCATGGGGAAAGCTTTCGGAGTAAAGCCCGAGGAAGAATCCAGAGCTGGAGTCCCTCAGGCAACCCTACGTTGAATTTAATGCTGAATGGCAACTCCTGTGACACCACTGGTGCTAATCTGCATCAGTCTCTGGTGTTCCTTTAGATTCATTAGCTATGTGGAGGGTGGGAGTCTGCTACATGGGCAACAGCTTGCTCTCTATCAGGCTTGTGTATCATGTAGACAGTTAGGATACAATATCCATAGTCAACTCCAACCAATAAAGGGCTTCTCCTCCACCTCACCCAAACATCCTTGACTTCCACTTCCTGAGGTCTGCAAATGATTCCCTGGTCTTGCTGATATGAGTGCGAGATTGTTGTTGCGACCCCACTCAAACAATTGATCCACTCCCGTACACCTCCTCTTTGCCACCTGAGTTGAGAGCCAGTGAGATCGCATCCACTCTCGGTCTGTTGCGATGGCAGGCAAATTGCAGCAGGTTTAAGCAGGAGTTAGTACTCGCCATTTCTGACTTTTTGAAGCACTTCATTACAGTAGATGTGAGTGCTACCAGGTGATATCATTGAAGTAGCTCACCCCATTCATCTGGGACACTAGTATGATTGCTGTTCTTTTGAAACAGGTGGGAAGACTGCAGAAATGAGAGGTTGAAGTTGACCTTGAATACTTGAGCCAGCTGGTTGGCACAGGCTTTTAGTACAGTATACCATCGAGGCCCGATACCTTGCAAGCATTCACCCTCTTGTAGGATGTTCTGACATTGGCTTCCAAGACAGAGATGACAGGGTTACCAGATCTAATTATACTCAAACATCATCACACAATTTTAAAAGTGAAAACAGTGACAAATTCTACAATCTATTTACAGTACAGAAACATTTCATCCAACTGCTGTATCCCAGTGCTTATATTCCATAAACCACTTTGCATCATCTAATCTAGCAATAAATCTTGTGGGATTACACAATTTAACACATCTACTCCAAATCTCAACACTTGTGGGGAAAGACATTTTTCCAGAATTTCCTCTTGAATTTGTTGGTGACTACCTGATATTTGTGGCCCATCAGTCCAATCACCCATAGAATAAGTTCTCATTGCCCACCCTATCAGACTTCAATATCTCTGTTGAGTTCATCCAGCACCCCTTATTGGAGAAAAGTGGAGAGATAGTGGAGTCCTTGTTGAGGTTTTTCAAAGTGAACTGAATTCTGGAAAGGTACCAAGGACTGAAAAACTTTAAATGTGACTCCAAAGTTCAGGGAGGGAGAAAGACAAAAGAAAGGTAACTATATATAGACTTACTAGTTTAATAGATTAGATTAGATTATGAGGACACGCAGTCCTCTTTTATTGTCATTTAGAAATGCATGCATTAAGAAATGATACAATATTCCTCCTATTGTGGTCAGGATGCTGGAGTCTATAACAGAAAATATAGTCATTCAGAGAAGATTAATTAATCAACACGTTAATATGACTTTATGAAAGGTAATTCATGTTTTACGAGTTTACTGTGAAGTTCTATGATGGTGGAACAGAATCGACAGATGTTGATGTAGTGCATTTGGATTTTCAGAAGGCGTTTGACAAGTTGAAACATTAAAAGGCTAGAGCACAAGGACAGAATGCAGTGTTGTAGGAGGTGTGTGTCAGCATGGATTAATATTGGCTATTGCATAGAAAACAGTTAAAATAAACCAGTCTTTTTCAGGCTGGAAGAATGTAACTTGTGCAGTTCCCCAAGGATCATTTCAAGGCCCTCAGTTATTTAAGATTTGTGTTAATGACACAGAGGAGGAGGCAAGAGGCATGGTTTACTGATGACATCAAAATGGGTGGGAGGACATATTGTAATGAGGATATTGGGACTCTGCAATTGCAACAGGTTGAGTGAGTGGGTGAGATCTTGGCAAATAGAGTTTAATGTGGCAATGTGTGAGATCATCTCTTTATTAAGATGGATCTAAAGGCAGAGTATTATCTAAGCAGAGATAGATTATGGATGAGCAAAGTGCAGAGGAATTTATGTGTTCTTCTGCATAAATCACACAAACAAAATAGCAGGCAATTGCAGCTAGTGAGCAGATAGGCAAATGGCATATTAACTTTTATTGCAAGAGGGTCAAAGTTTAGAAATAGCTTCATATTATCACAATTGAACATGGTATTGGTGAGGCCACAGATATAATCCCCTTATTTAAGAAAGGATATACTGACACAGGAGGCATTCGAAAAGAAATTCACTAGACGAATTTCTGGCGAGTTGTCCTATCACAAGCAGCTAAAAATTTAGGTCTATATTCTTTGGAATGAGAAGAATCTTATATAAGACCTTTAGAGTAGATATCAAGATGTTTCCACTAGGACAAGAAGCTTGAAAGAGAGGACATAGTTACCAGATTACAGGACAATCATTTAAAACAGAGGTGTCTAACTATTTGTTGTAGAGGATGGAGAATGTCTGGAATTTTCTATCCGGAGTGTTTGGAGGCTGGATCATTGGAAGGTCGGGGAATTGAGGACTATGGGGAGCTGGTAGAGAAAAGGAGAAACCTGGGGCAGGTTTAATGAGACTACTCATCCTCCTATTTTCTTATGTTCTTAAAAATGCCTGACTTTGTTCAAGAAAATTTAAATAAAAACACCTGCAGGTACTTGAAATCTGAAATAAAAACAAGTATTGTAAAAACTCAGCAGGTCAGGCAGCATTTGTGGAAATAGAATCAAATCGGAGTTAACATTTCAGGTCAGGGATCTTTGTCAGATAGTGGGCCAGTTCTGACAATAAGTCTTGGACTGGAATATTAATTCTGTTTCTCTTTCCACAGATACTACTTGATCTGCTGAGTGTTTCCAGCATTTTCTGTTTCTATCCTGTATTATTCAGACTTCATTAATAGAAAGAACCTTTAAGTTATGATGTTGTTTTATAAAGAAATATACTTGAAGAGGCCACTGAGTGTATGACTGTGATCTCCTGCTGCTCTCCCCCATCCACTAGATAGATTCAATGAACTTGACTCTCAGGAATGCAGGTACAGCACTTTGAAGTGAACAGAGGTTGGCTGTCATTGGAAGAGTGTGTGTCAGGGTGAACTTCAAGCCAGATTAAAGCATCAAGGCCAAAGAGCAGAAAACAAACGGTGTACAGCTCTGCACCCATCCCCCACTCCATGGTAGCCAAGATGCCCAACTTGAGACCATCCTCTCTGCCTGTGTTTGACATTCTCCCTCTCTTCTTGCTATTACCATTGGGCAGCAGGTGCAGGAGCATTGGGTCCTACACCACCAGGTTCAGGAACAGTTGTTGCCCTGCAGCCATCGGGTTCCTGGGCTGCTGTAGCTTCACTCGCCTCAGCGCTGAACCGCCTCCAGACCCTGCGGGCTCGCCTACGGGGACTCTGCAACTTATGCTCTATGTATTATTTGTTTAATTACTTACACAGCTTGTACTCTTTTGCACATTGGATGTTTGTCTTTGTTGTGTGTGGTTTTTCATGGATTCTATTTATTTCTTTATTTTCTTATGGGTGGTTGCGAGAAAATGAATCTCAAGGTTGTATATAGCATGCATACTTTGACAATAAATTTACTTTGAACTTTAAGGCTCGATGTGTAAAACAATCACAAACAAGATAAAATCTGCAGGTGCTGGAAATCCGAGCAACACACACAAAATGTTGGAGGAACTCAGTAGGCCAGGCAGCATCTATGGAAAAGACGTCGATTGTACTGCTGGCTCTTTTCCCTAGATGCTGCCTGGCCTGCTGAGTTCCTCCAGCATTTAGTGTGTGTTGCTGAGGTTCGATGTGTTGTGTGCTCAGAGATGCACACAACTGTTGTAACGTGTGGTTATTTGAGTTACTGTCACCTTCCTGTCAGTTTGAACTAGTCTGGCCAAGCTCCTCCATCTCTCTCATTAATAAGGCATTTTCACATACAGTACTTTTTGAACGTACATACAGATTTGATTGTATTTCTATGTTACATTGACTGCTTTATTATAAATGACTGATTACACATTGCACATTTAGACAGAGACGTAACGTAAAGATTTTTACTCATGTATGTGAAGGTTGTGAGAAATAAAATCAATTCAATTCAATTCAATACTGCTGCTCACTGGATGTTTGTGTTTTGGTTTTCACACCATTCTCTGTAAACTCTAGAGACTTGCGTGTGAAAATCCCAGGAGATCAGCAGTTTCTGAGATTCTCAAACCACACCATCTGGCATCAACAATCATTTCACACTCATAGTCACTTAAATCACATTTCTTCCCCATTCTGATGTTTGGTCTGAACAACAACTTAACCTCTTGACCATGTCCACATGCGTTAATACATTTAGTTGCTGCCACATCTAATTAGCTGATTAGATATTTGCATTAATGAGCAAATGTACAGCTGTACCTAATAGAGTGGCCACTGTGTGTATACCTGTGATGTTTTTCAAATTGTGCGTGAAGTTTGGCATTTAAAACATTATCATCACCTGCTCTGAATTGAAATGAATTCTAACCTACTTCACACTATTCTTTCAAAACACAGGCATCAGATTCTTTGCCATCTGACTGGCAAAGACTCAGTTCTGCACATATGTAGCACGGAGGAGGATGATTTAAAAAGCATTAATGCTTAAAGTGTTCAAATTAAATTACTTTGCGTTCTAAGCAAACATCCTGATTTCTCTTCTTGAGGAGAATGTAGGAAAGCAGAGAATATTAGTAGAACCCCTCTTTCTTTTTACCCAGACCTCCACATTCACAAAGTGGGGCAGCTATGTGCCAGATCTCTCTGCTCTCTATGCCAGGACAAATAAGTCAATAACTTAGTGTTTCTGCCTAGATAACTAGAGCTCTTTTCTTTTGTGTAAATGGAGCTTTTGACCAGTGGGGAGAGGAGAATTAATCTTCTCGTAGAGCACCTACCTCACAGTTCAAGAGACCCAGTTTCACTCCTAACCTCAGGTGATGCATGTATGAAATTTGCATGTTCTCCCTCTGACCCTGTGGGTTTCCTTCAGTTTCCCCTGTTTCCTCTTACACCCCAAGACATGTAGGTTGGTAGGTTAAATAGCAACTATAAATT